>NC_044570.1:1848035-1994174 GCF_007565055.1 Rhinopithecus roxellana
AATATCTGTCTTTCAAGGAATCCGTAAACTACTGTCAAGGTATCCGTAAAGTTGAAACTGACATTAACATTGGCATAACAAACAGAAAAGAAAATTCTAAGATATACCTGGAGACTTCTATATCATCACCCTCCTTTCCCATTTGGGACATGAGGCTCTCCCAAGCCATGATGCACCTAAGAAGCAAGTCACTTTTGATGACGACCCAGGCAATATTATCAAAGTAGAAAGGGGGTTTTACTTCTAACGTGACACACATTTCTTTGGTTTTCCTCTAACATAATAATCACTTAATATTCAGTAAATTAGTTCATTACATTTTCTCAGTCATCAGGATTTACACACAAAATTGTTCATGGCATTAAAATGTCCCTAACCTGTCTGAATCTGCTTCAGTTTCCATTTTAAATCGACCACTGAAAAGTTATCTTTCTTACAGAAGCTTTGTAATCTTGTATCTGGGCCCTCAGTCATGCATAATGCACAATCTGAAAAGATTCACAAGAGGAAAGGAAATTACGTTAAACAATGACAGCTTGCTTCAAAAGGAAAAGTTTTCTTATCCTGTTTATGCTCTTCCAGTGGAGAAGATTTATGCCAGTAAACAACAGGGTCCCTATTTTAAAATGACAAACAGAACACAAACAAGGTGTGTTTCACAGATTTCACCATCTTTTTCAGTCATATCAGAAAATTCCAGCACATGTGAGCAGAAGACACAGTGAATGTCTGTAATCCTCAGAGTGAGAATCAAGAGATAACAATGGATACAATCAGGCACTCTGAAACTTTTACGTTTCAGTGTGTTTGCTTTCTTCTCCTTGTTATTACTCTTATGAATATAAGATCATATTATCACTTGAGAATTTTATCAGATGACAAAGAATACCTTTATTATAGTTGGAGGAGTGACTTTTAATGCTAAATTCAATCTGATTTGCACAGGTGTGACTTGGGTCAAATTTACCTATTGGTAAAGTGTACTGGTATTGCATTGCAACTGGCAAGGAGCAATACTCACTGTATCTGGCAGTTGTTTTGCAGAGCTGGCCTGTGGTTTTCGAACTCCTCATGCTCAGCTGTGATACCACTTGATGTTTTCTTCAGTTCTTTCTGAAATGCCACAAGTTCCCGAGCCAGCTGAGCTAGACCTAGAGGGTCAAATGAAATCCTAGTCGTTCTGTACCTTAAGTTTTCTTACTTCATTTAACAAACACATTGAAAGGGGTTTTACATTGTTGTTTCTTTTCTTGGTACTCAGGCAATAAACACAATGCTAATTATATTTAATGAACTCAGAGTAATCCTGACACTCAAATTTCAGAACAAAGAATTTCTTGCATTTTAATGCAACTGTTAATACTCTTGGAGTCATACTCCAATGCAAGAACTCTTTCAAATCCTCAAATTAACCTAAAAGGATGTTTCTCTCCTCTACCATGCACAGAAGGAGCTCTCTGTCTGGTGTACCTCTTGATGACATACCCAAGATCCAATATAATCTCTGCCTCTTCAGTAGCAATTGGGATTTGGGATTCATGCAGAAAGCAGATGGTTCCCAGTCAGAGTCATCTAAGAATCCTTTAATGAACAATGACTTATGCAGCATGCTCACAAATGATGGTGAAGTTCCCTGAGATAGTAACAGGGTCACTCTATTAGCACTCCTTGTGCCTGCAGAATCAGAGGAGGGAGAAATTCTCAGTGGTTATCATATGCACCATGACCTCGCTTGGCTGTGAGGTACAATGGTCAATCTTGCGCCAGTGTATGCGGAGACTGGTGTCCTCACTGGCCAAACCCATCAGCAAGCAGAGGGCAAGGGATGCCTTAATACAAATAGGTGTTTTGCAGAGTTTAATCCCTGGATGTTAATTTTATAAATCTGTCAAATTTAACCCTCTTACAAGTACAAACATAGCTTTATAATACTGCCATATACTAAGTACTAAAACAGCAAATCAGGAAAATGTATAAGGTCTAGGAGATGCAAGTTTTCCTTACTACTCTCTTTTAAGTAGTGAATAATCACTCATCTCTTTAATGTTTTCATTCAGCATAATATTTCATTTTGTACTGGCAAGATTGCTTTGACACACTCTAACTCAACCTGAAATTTAAAAAAATATTTAAATTGAATAATGACTTTACAGTGCTGAAAACTAAAATCTGGCAAGCTCCTTTAGGCATAGTGACACATTTTAAGGAGGCAACCAATAACCCCAAAACAATCACATATTATACCAGTACGTATTTTTCAAATGTGAAAAGGTAAAGTAAAAATGGCCAGGCATGGTGGCTACACCTGTAATCCCAATGATTTCAGAGTCTGAAGTGGGAGAATTGGCTGAGCTCCAGAGTTCGAGGTGAACCTGGGCAACATGGCAAAGCCCCATCTCTACAGAAAAGGTAGCAGTGTATGGTGGCTGTTGCCAGAAATTCCTGCACTTTGCGAGGCTGAGGCAGGAGATCGCTTGAGGTCAGAAGTTTGAGGGCATCCTGGATGACAAGGTGAAATCCCATCTCTACTAAAAATGCAAAATTATCTGGGCATGGTTCCAGGCACCTGTGATCTCAGCTACTTGGGAGGCTGAATCAGGAGAATCACTTGAACCCAAAGGGCAGAGTTGGCAGTGAGCTGGGACCATGCAATTACACCCCTCTGGGTGACACAATAAGACTTCATCTCCATGGTGGGGGAGGAGGAATACAAAAATTACCTGACATGGTGACCCACGATTGTAATCCAAGCTACTTGAGGATGAGACACAAGAATCACTTGAAACCAGGATGTGAAGGTTGCAATGAGCTGAGATCACTCCTGTACACACTAGCCTGTGTGACAGAATAACACAGGCTACGTTGTAACAGAGAAAAGTAAAATCTGAACATGTGAAGTGCCTCAATTTTCTTAATATGCTACATCTCATGTTTGAGTATGAAAGCCTACAAAGTTCTCATATAAGTCAAAGTTGCAAAAATAAATTTTATATACCAAACATGTTGTAAGTGGCTAAAGTTCTAGCTTCCAACAGCAAGCACACAAATGAATAAAAGTAAAGAAGCAATGGTGTGTGAAAATGCCCCTCATTTTGTTTCCATCTGTAAGCCAAAAATATAACAACAGAATTTTTACCTGCTGCTGATGGAAAGAGTAAACAGGCTGATAGAAAATAATAGTGTTGGCCACCTGCTATGAAATAGACATGTCTGTTTGCTCACTAAATTCCCTCAACAACACTATAGTATGGAAAACTTCCTAGACTTTACAGTTCAGGAGCCGCAGTCACAGAACCTGCCCAAAAGCACACAAGCAATTAGACATACGTAGGTTTGAAGCAGGACTTCAGGACCCAAAGTACCATCTCCATTTTTCTATGTGACATTAATTGAAATAAATAGTACCAAATTTACTTCAGCCATCATCCTCTTAACTCTACAAATAGAAATCCAAACATCTGGTATTGATGGAACGTATCTCAAAATAATAAGAGCTATTTATGACAAACCCACAGTCAATATCATACTGAACGGCAAAAAGGAAATTCCCTTTGAAAATGGCACAAGACAGGGATGCCCTCTCTCACCACTCCTATTCAACACAGTGTTGGAGTTCAGGCAAAGAAAGAAATCAAGGTATTCAGTTACGAAAAGAAGAAGTCAAATTGTCCCTATTTGCAGGTGACATGATTGTATATTTAGAAAATCCCATTGTCTCAGCCCAAAATCTCATTAAGCTGATAAGCAACTTCAGCAAAGTCTCAGGATTCAAAATCAATGCAAAAATCACAAGCATTCTTGTACACCAGTAACAGACAAACAAGAGCCAGAGCATAATGAACTTCCATTCACAGTTGCTTCAAAGAGAATAAAATACCTAGGAATCCAACTTACAAGGGATGTAAAGGACCTCTTCAAGGAGAACTACAAACCACTGCTCAGTGAAATAAAAGAGGACACAGCAAATGGAAGAACATACCATGCTCATGGAGAGGAAAATTCAATGTTGTGAAAATGGCCATACTGCCCAAGGTCATTTACAGATGTAATGCCATCCCCATCAAGCTACCAATGACTTTCTTCACAGATTTGGGAAAAACTACTTAAAGTTCATATGGAACCAAAAAAAGCCCGCATTGCCAGGACAATCCTAAGTCAAAAGAACAGAGCTGGAGGCATCATGCTACCTGACTTCAAACTATACTACAAGGCTACAGTAACCAAAACAGCATGGTACTGGTACCAAAACAGAGATATAGACCAATGGAACAGAACAGAGCCCTCAGAAATAATACCACACATCTACAGCCATCTGATCTTTGACAAACCTGAGAAAAACAAGAAATGGGGAAGGATTCCCTATTTAATAAATGGTGCTGGGAAAATTGGCTAGCCATAAGTAGAAAGCTGAAACTGGATCCTTCCCTCACTCCTTACATGAAAATTAATTCAAGATGGATTAGAGACTTAAATGTTAGACCTAATACCATAAATGCCCTAGAAGAAAACCTGTGTAATACCATCCAGGACATAGGCATGGGCAAGGACTTCATGTCTAAAACACTAACAAAATGCAAAAATTTGCCTGGCATCATGGTGGGCACCTGTAGTTTCTGCTACTCGTGAGACTCACAGGAGAATCACCTGAACCAGGGAGGCAAAGGTTGTGGTGAGTTGATAATTACCATTGCACTCCAGCCTGGGTGACAGACTCCATCTCAAAAAAAAAAAAAAAAAAAAAAAAAAAAAAAAAAATTCCAGCCTTGAGTTTGAACCTTTTCAACCTGTCGAAAGCAAAGTTTCAAATATACTCAACTAGATATTCTAGCTGCATACAAATAGACTCTCCTAATTACAGTTAAACTGTATTTTTCATATTCCTAACATCCCTTATATAATATATGCCACTTACTGCTTACCAACTCTCAGTCCTTTATAAAATGTAATTTTTTCATTGACTGGGTCCTGCCCTATTGCCTAGGCTGTAATGCACTGGTGTGGTCTCTACTCACTGCAACGTCTGCCTTCTAACGAAGTAGGAGCTCAAGGGATCCTCCTACTTCGGTCTCCCAAGCAACTGGGACTACAAGTACACACCACCAAGTCCAGATAATTGTTTGGATTTTGGGTAGAGATGGGGTATTGCCTTGCTTCCCATACTGCTCTTGAACCTCTGGGTTCAAATGCTATGCCCACCTCGGCCTCTCAAAGTCCTGGGACTGGAGTCATAAGCCACCACCCCTATCCCTGTTAACTAAAATTTGATAAGTTCTTCAGGAAGAACCTTTGAACAAAATGTGCGTTCAGCAGTAAGACTCCATAAGGATACAATCCCGTAATTTTAGTAGTTACGGTCCCTGAAGTTCAGTTCAAGGGTCATTCTGACTCAGAGTTAGAAAGCTGGTAAGAATTCCTAAAATGATGGGCCACCCTTCCATTTATGTTTTCACAGAGCAAGCATTGGCTACCTATCATTATCAAGCAGCCATACTTGGAACTGGAGTACACAAATGCAGAGAGATACTCAGTCTCCATCTCTAGGACTTTAAAATTTAGTCAGTGGAGAACAATCACAATAAGATATGATAATTCATAACGAGGTAATAAAGATTGCATGCAGGAACAAGATCTAAATGATTTAACTCAGTTGGAGTCAGGGAAGACATCATCAGGGTGACGTCCAGCTGTGTCTTGAAAGAAGTATGGTTTTATCAGGGAGAGGAAAGGATTGACATTCCAGGTGAGAAAACACAAGCATGGTGGTTTTCATGAGGACGACAATCTTCCTCAATGCTTTCAGATACTCACAGTTAAATAAAAAACAATCTAGGCAGTCACCTATCTTGAAGACGAAGTTATTAGTCTCAACACCATCCAAACATCTCAAAGTTCTGTGCTTCCAACATTCATTTTTATAGCTGGAACAAACCCAATTCCCATGAATCCTATACTGAATTGTAAAGGGTGTGCCCTTAGCATTAAACAACTAGGTCTCATTGAGAAGTTCAAAGCAAAGCTTGATGCTAGGGTGAAGCCTTGCTACTTTTAACATTTGGCAGCAGCAGTTCTTGATGTAGGCCAAAAGTACTGCTGTAAATCCAGTGTTGTCTAAGACATACCCTTAAAAACAGAATATGATTTCTTAAACAAATAGTTTGATCCCACTTCCTGACATAGACTCCCTGCCACTCCTGATCCTCGTCTTCTCTTGTCCAAGTATTTCCCAGAAGACCAGATCAAATGGCCACATGGATGACCTTTGCAGTCCTGGTGGCTTCTTTACCCCACAGACCTTCAACTTTGCTCATTCCCACGACTCCTTCCAAAGGCAGCACAGTGCATTTGGTTTCTAGTTTCCACCTGAAACCTAATCCTGCTATTCTGGGTTCTTGGACAATTGTTGTAATTCCATGTGCCAGTGTCTCTGGATCTAGTCCTTGATCCCTGAGATGCTTACTCAACCCTCACTTTCCCCCTGGATAAGCAGCCACTTGCTCTTTCTTCTCCTTCCCTTCACCATTCAGCATAAGCCCAAAAATCTTCATTTAAATTGGCTACCATTCTCACATCAAATAGGATAGACTCTGCAAAGCTTGGTGTAGGAGAGAAAGATACTTACAATTCCTCCCCAGACCTACCAGAAAACAAAAATAAAAATATAAAATAAACTCACCTACAAGCACATATTTTGGTCTCTCTTAATTCGGGCTCCTCCAACTACAGCTAGGTACTTAATACAGGTGATCAGTCCTGTGTGCCTTAAAGAACTCTTCTTCCATTACTCACATGAGTTACGCTGCTAGCTCATAATCCAATCTCCCATCCAAATTGCTGTTTGATGGAGATCATTAATTTGATTTGATCATTTTTTGATCTGTTTGGCTTTGGGAATTCCAAAGCTTAGAACTATTTTCTGCAAACTATCCACAAAGCCGGCATTTTGAAAAGAAGCGTGCAAAGGAACACCAACAGCAGCATCAGTAGCAGCAGTAGCTGTCACAGCTATAAGGCCCATGATCATAGCTATTAAAGTAAATATGAATCTCTCTGATCTGTGAAGTATTTCTTGTAGTACTTCAGTGATAATATGTATGGAGGGAGAGGCCTCCCTAAGTCTATTGAGGGAAACAAGTATCCAAACTCCTTCTGGGGCCTTAACCAGCAAAAATGCTATTCTCTTTATTAAAGGTAGAATGAATGCAGGTAAAAGATGGCAACTGATGCATGAAATGGTTTTGAAACATTTCAGGTAGGACATTAACTTTTCCAACTGCCAATAAAAAAGGAGGTTTAACATAACTCTGTAATGGGACCGAATGATTATAGGTCATGACTACAACAATCAAAATGTTTTACTGTGGGTCTCTGTTTTATATTCTCCTTTCCAAATCCAAACCGGGGTTTGAGCCATCATTAATTTCCATGCTCCCGGGTAGTCTGAGCTTATAATGAGATCAATCACTTTTGAGATTGGAAGAGCCATACCATTCTCCTCCCGCTTAATAGGGTAATTTATTTCAATTATTCTATATAATTTTGGTGCATTATCTGGGTAGTCTTTTGCGAAACGAGTCTCTCTACAATCTTCATGCTGTCAAGTACAATTTGCTGCAAAGTGTCCCCTAGGGACCCAATCAATGATGATTTTAGAGTAATTATTTTGTTGTACAGCAGCGCTGTTTGCAATACAATCTTCCCAGGTTAGCACCTCTAGGTTTTCAGACCATTTAATGGCCTGCCTAGGGCAGGGCTTCTTATTAGGTTTACATTTATTAATCTGGTGAGGTGTCATAACATAGCCATCTGTGATCAAGGTATTTAGTAGTGTCAAAAGATTGAGACATTCTTCCACTGATTACATGAACAGAGGCTTTTGATCCCTTATGTGTAGGGACATAAAACATCCAACAACAATGTTTATCATAATTTAAACATCCTACTGGTGGCCCCAAGCAGATGAGAGGAAAGCAATAACCAATGGAAACATTCATTAACATTTTGCCTCCTCTGGACGAGTAGGACCTTGGTTATCTGTTGGTCCAGGCATCCAGACGCTGTCATTAACATAAACCTCCATCGGCATATCTGATCATGTAATAGGCCTAATCAGTGGTGACAATGGAATGTAGTCCCAATAGGTGTAGTTTTCCCCTGTCTGTCCCTTAGTAGGTCCAGTTGCTCCCTGAAATTCTGTTTTAGCATCTTCACAAAGCAAGCAGCTGAACAATCACTTTCCTGGCATGAGAATCTGAAATAGTGTTTTCAGTTGTGGCTTGCAACTGTGCAATAAAATCTGGATAAGGCTCTCTTGGAGCCTGTCAAACTGAGTTAAAAGAAGGATAAGTAGTACCAAGGTCATGAATTTTTTCCCAGGTTCTTAGGTATATAGCTCTGAGCTGATCAACACCCTCATCACTCATTGCCATCTGTTGATTTACAATACCCCATACCTGTCCGATTCCAAGCCATTGATCAGATGTGATAGTAATGGCAGGTTGGGCTTGATCTTTTCTGCATGTCTGATTTGTTGCTTCATCCTTTCACCTCCGTTTTAAGTTGGAGAAATTCAGAGTAGGACAGGGTGGATCGGGCTATTGACTCCCAACCCACAGGTGTTAAACACCGGTTATAAGACACAGATTGTAACAGGAATGAACATAAGGAGAATTTGGCCCATATTGTCCAATTTCTCGCTCTAAGGTTTCTAATATTTTAAAAGTGAATGGCTCCCAACATACTTAAGCATTCTCTCCAGGTTCTTCAGTTTGCAAAATAATTACCTGAAACTGCCAAACATTCAAATCCCCCATTTCTCCTGCCTGGTAAATGGAGACCTGCATTGTTTCTGCACCATTATTTGTATTTGGGCTGGCTCACAGCATTCTTTTACTATAATTAACAGATGGACAAGCCTGGATCATTCCCTCGCTGTAACTGGCTGTTGGGCAAGCCTGAAGCTTCCCTTCACCATAGTTAATATTGCGGCATGGAACAGCAACAGCAGCAAGCCCCGTCACAGGCACCCTACCAAAAATTCATAAGGCTGAGGTGGGGGTGGCCATTTCAGACCTTCCCCTAAAGGCGCAGTAAGTGGCACTGTTTTTGCAGTAGGTGGAACTGTTTCTCTCATAAGTTTCTGGGGGTTACCATATAAAGCTTCCTGTTTCTCCCCCCTTTTAAAACAAGGCTCTGATGGTTCACTTTGCTGATCATCAGACTCCTCGTTACTACACTTTTCTATTTTATCCCGAAACTCCTCCTCCTCATCTCAGTGTGAAAGGGCTCCAGGGCAGTTTTAATTACGGACCACACAAACCAAGTGGGGAGGGGAACACGGTGGCCCTCTTGTGCTCATTTTAAGTCTGATCAGACCTTATACCAATCTTTTATATTCATAGTTCCATATTCTGGGAGACAAGAAGAAACCTTTTCTATGAGATGGAACAAAGATGTGAGATTTTGGTACTCACAATTACCCCTCTGCGGCGCAATAACTGGCATGCTAGGCTTAAGTAATTGGCAAACTTACTTTCAGCCTGACCCAAATGTCCTGAGGATACCTTGGAATTCTTCAAGTGTCCTACTTGCCCATAGAGGTTGAAGTGAAAAAGTACTCGGGCATCCTCCATCCATCATCATCTACTTTACACTCTCTGGCGTTTCTTCACTGGATGATTTGTAGAGATTACCGGGTACAATGCTTTGGGCAGCAGATGTTTTGGAAACCAGCCCCACACCACCCAGCCAGTACCCTGAGCCCAGCGGAGATAAAGGAACAAATTGTTGGAAGAAATAGAAGCCCAATAGTTAAGTCAGAAAATATATTGGTGTCTCTTCCTATTCTCTAAGTGCTAACAAGGAGAACTCTTTATTGGATTTTCATTAAAGCTGATTTCAGATTCAAAACAGTAACTTTAAAAGAATCAAAGTTCACGTACTTCAATGCCTCCCCTTTGCATCTAAAAAACAAACGTCAAAATATTTGAATAAGTGATTGCATAACTGCATAGCCAGGAACAAAATGAGACCTACTGACCCTTGCTTCCATTAGTCTAGTAGGCCTCAAACCCATTATGATTCAAACTCAACTACACAGCAGAATGCAAATCTGAACCCAGAGTACAATCTTGACCATGTGTAACTCACACCAAAAAAGTGTGTCCAGAGAGGAAAAGACTGGCAGAAGTAGATGATGACATTGATAGTGTTTGTCCCTCATAGGCATGACTTTAGACATGTTTTTCCATCAAATTTTCTGTATTTTTTCAAATGATATCCATTACAGCACCCTCCAGCCACATGGGGCCATTGATATTGGACAGGGGACCAGTGTGAACTTAGATGTGTCTTAAATGACATGTGTCTTAAAAAAAAAGCACATGAGATTTCAAAGCTTAGTGGGGGAAAGAAAAAAGAAAGAAAGTGAAATACCTCATTTATACTTTTTATATTGAACACATGTTGAAATCATATTTTAGATGTATTGGATTAAATATATTATTAAAACTAATTTTGCCTATTTCTTTTTACTGTTTTCAATGCGGTTACTAGAAAACAGAACGGTATGTATGTGGCTCACCTATTTGACAGCACTGCTTGATAATTATCAAATAATATGTTTCCAATGAAATTAAACGTACACTTAATTAAAGGCATAGTCACAAAACACAAATTTTGTATTTATCTTCTAACAAGTTGCTCTTACTATTTAAGAATAAGGAAGGCCAAAACATCCATTAAGCATATCATGTTAAACAGCTGTCTCCCATCTCTACTAAACACAAAACTGAAGGGCAGGATGGTGCTGTTGACCGGCTGTGTAGTACAAAATGATCTAGATCATGGATGGGAGAATTTGTACTTCACCAGCTGCTCTCAGGCAGGTTGAATATTTTCAATTTGCTCTCCCTCTGAGGACCTTGATTTCCTCAACTATAAAATGATACAATGAGCCAATTACTTTTCTAGTTCTCTGAAAAATAAAATGTCTCTGATCTTCTACCTTGGTGGCTGTAAAGTTAAGACAAGTCACGAGGAAGGACTTCCCCATTGAGAGAGGTAAGACTCAACAAACAGGAAAGATTATGGGCCTTTGAATTCCTACATGCTATGGCCAATGTAGCCTTGGCATGCATGAGGCCAGGAAATGACATTGGAAAGCACTTCCTGGTCTCCCAGGATGATTCCAGAAAAAAAGGAATTTCCCTTGTTGCCTGCAGGTTGCATCCTTCTAGTTCAAGAAGCCACCACACAACATGGTAAATCAGGTAACTTCCTTCATTCAAAATGAACGCAACAGAACGGAAATTAAGAAAGAAGACTGCAATTACCTAGAGAATCTCTGATGAATGTCAAAGTTGTCTGTGTTTCCATGTCACAACTCTTTTTAGTTTGATGATATTCTGCCATTTCTTTTAATATATGCACACAAAAGCCTAAGAAACACCATGTGCACAGTTTTTGTCAGAGCTTTCAGCTACTGCTCAGTCACTGTTTACACAATCTTACTTTTATGACAATGTCATTTTATACATCATATGACTTTCTTTTGTGTAGAGACAGAGTCTTGTTCTATCTCCAAAGCTGGAGTGCAGGGGTGTAATCATGGCTCACTAGAGCCTCCAACCCCTGGGCTCTAGCAATCCTCGCACTTCAGCCTCCCAAGTAGCTGAGACTAGACACACCTACTGCCACCCACCACGTGAAGCTAATTCTATTTTTTACAGAGACAGGATCTTCTATGTTGCTCAGGCTAGTCTCAAACTCATGACCTCAATTGGTCCTACTGCCTGGACCTCGCGAAGTGCTGAGATCACAAGCATGAGTCACTGTGCCCAGTCATAGCTTCTAAGAATAAATCTGAAGATCGGTCTTTCCGAGCATGCTACAAAACTTGACAGGAAAAATGATAAATATTTATCAACTTAACTACCAAAAAAAGGAAAATTTACATACGGTACAAAATAAAAAAAATACACTGTAATAATATGGAGTTGTTAATGTTATAGAAATTATTAAGAAATCATTTTAAGCAGATAGAGACAAGCTGTGTTCCTCGGAACATTTCTGTCTCATTTAAAGCATCTCCAGAAAGTTTCTTGTCTAGGAGGAAAGCCCTGGCTCTTAGAGTCTGGCAGGCAAACTTTGATATGCAAATGCCTGCCATTAGAAACTGGGTCCACCTAAACATGGTTTCCTGCCCTCTTCTCTTTGACCTTGTCTCAACATGTGCCTGACCACATGGCCGCCCCCACATATCCCCACCTATGCAGAACATCATGGCATCCTGCATTTGCATATTAAAAGTCTAGGGTGAGAGGACCAGTTTTTTAGAGGCTACATGATTGACATCCCTGGTCAAACCAATCCCCTGAGCTTATGAGAATCAGGCACCACCTCCTCCAGCCTTCTCAGGTAACTGACTGGTTTCCCTGCCTCCCTTGGGGTTTTTTCTCTAGGTTCTTCCTCTTTTTTTTCAGTATAACTCCAAAGATTTCTTTTACACTGTTAGAAATCAGGCTCTAGGCCTCTTCTAGGATGGGCAGTTTCTGCCTTTAGAAGTTAGGAGGGTGATGCTTTCTGTAGCCAAATCTTAGCGATGATAATGTCCCCCTGACAGGAAAATAACCTGCATTTGGTTCCTATCTTCCTTTGAAGCATCTATTCTCTCTCTTATGAAGACAGTTCTTAATTAGTAAGAGAAATTTAAATCTGGAAGTTAGTGGGAACCATTTCACTATGGATAAATGCTTTAGAACCTACCATAATAGCAAAATATAGAGTTCAATCTAGCAGACATTTCTTTTATAGGGCTTTTGCCTAATTGCATGGTTATTCCTGAAATCTATTTTTTAAAGAAGGCATACAGACCACACAAGTCTGAGAAATAAAAGGGAAATGAAAGATAGAGAAATAAGACTGCTTATGGAAGGCATAACTAAGACAAAAACTATGGTTTGTCTGGTGTCACATTTAAATGGTTACCGAAATCCTGGAGCCAAGAAAAAAAAAACATAGTGAGAGATCGCCCCCTACTGTACTAGTTTCCATTCTGTATTACATACTGAATAAAAAGGAGACTAAAGGATGTTTTTATTCTTACCCCTCTTTCTAGATTGGCAACAGATTGTCTGTAACATCCACTCCCTTGGAACACACAAAAACACATACACGCACATACATACATACATATTTTAATAGCTTTGGCGATGTATGTGTGTATATATGGAGTCTCGCTCTTTTACCCAGGTTGGAGTGCACACTGGTGAAATCTTGGCTCACTGGAAACTCCGCTACTTGGAGTCAAGTGATTCTCATGCCTCAGCCTCCCAAAGTGCTGGGATTACAGGCATGAACCACTGCACCTGGCTGAGTGTATTTTAAAGAACTTGGACTCCTTCAACTCTGAAACTTTAAAAAGTTTCTTATTTACTTTTGCACAATGGCAAGGCCTTCTTGCTACACATTTGTAACTGTTGTAAATAACCCAGCCCATTTAGCAGTCATATCAGGCAGGCTGAAAGAGAAATATTCCCCAAAATTAAAGAAGCAAGTTTCAGGGAAGTCATCTGAGGATTCCCTTATTTGGGCCCCTTCCAGTTGTCTTCTCATTGGAGGAACTTTGGAAAGTAAAGGGAGGGTTTTGTCAATTTTCCAGTGATCCTGATAGGCATATAGAAGTTTTCCAAAATTTAATTCAGGTAGTTGACCTCTCATGAAGGAATGTTGTTCTCCTCCTAAGCCAAACCCTAACAACAGCTAAAACAGGCAGCTGTGAAAGGAAAACTGTGGAGATGAGCGATATGTTTTCTCCAATAGGCTAAAAGGGAAAAGAGAAAACAGGGTAGACAAAGAAATAGGGGAAATACAATTCCCAATAGGAAAAGAGGCAATACCTCTTGAAAACCCTAATTGGAACACCTTTCTATAGTGTTTTCCCTTTTTTGTGATTTAAAATGGCTTCTCTCTCTGTTATAATGTTCATTCAACCTGGAAAAAGTTAATTTTCCAAATCTAAAATTCTTGGCTTACAGTTCAGCTAGGAGAAATAAAAGTTAGAAGCTGACATGCTGGTAAAATGATAAAATTTCTTACCTGTTGGGCTTTTGGATTCTTTCTCCCTGTATAAACTTGTAAAAAAAATGTACGATTATAGTTTATATTCTAGATAATTTGATACATAATGAAATCAGGTTTGTGATGTCGATCTTAATTTGTAGACAATTTGTGTGCTTTGCATGTCTTTCTGTATGGTTCTGTCAACAAAGGGTATCTTAAGTCAGGTTGAAGGCCCAGGACCCAATAAGCCTGCTGTTCCAGCCAGACCAACTAAATGGTCAGTAAGCGCCATCCAGTGGGACTCTCTGTGAAAATGTAAATGTCTGTATCTATGCTCTTTAATGTGGTAGCTGCTAGTCTCATATGGGTATTGAGCCCTTGAAATGTGGCTAGTGTTCCTGAATAGCTGAATTTTAAATCTATGTTCAATGAGATACATGTGCATAAATGGTCAGAAACAAACTGGGCTACAGTCCTACACCTTGTTCCATGTCCTTGGGAACATAACCTGTAATCATGTGGCAATACTTTGTTTTAGTCTCTGCCATTTTATTAAGTTGGCTGTCTTCTTCTGCTAAGTCAGTTCATGGGTGAGGGCCACAGAATCTCATAAGTCGTGTTTTCAGTCTGGGTGATTCCAGCTGATCCATCAAAGGCAGGGTTTACAAAATATCTTAAGCACTGTCCTTGAGAGCAGTTTAGGGAAGGTCAAAATCTTGTAGCCTCCAGCTCACTGACACCTAAGCCATGATCGCTAACTTTGTGGCTAGCTTCTTGTTCTGGTTTCCAGGCAAGAGGGAGGTCTACCTTGGGAAACAGCTGTTGTCATAATTGTTTCAAACTGTAGAATATAAACCAAGCTACTCCTAAGGTTGGTTCAGTCTAAGTCCAGCAATGTGAAAAGACAGCTTGGGGTGGGATATAATATATGAAATATATTTGTTTAGGTCAATTCTCCATTACTGTCTCCATCACAATTTTGCAATGAAAGATTCAAAAGCTGACTGTCATTCCTCTGAAAATACCTTGGACACTTGTGGTTAAATCACAACCTAGGTTGGTTTTATCTGTGAGGTTACATTTTGTAAAGTTCAAAAACAAAAATTCTTTACCGGTTGGCATGACTAAAGTCAAGCAATAAGAAAGTTTTAAAGAATTTTCTTGCAATCTACTCATCTGACAAAGGGCTAATATCCAGAATCTACAAAGAACTCAAACAAATACACAAGAAAAAAACAAACAACCCCATCAAAAAGTGGGCAACAGATATGAACAGACATTTCTCAAAAGAAGACATTCATACAGCCAACAGACACATGAAAAAATGCTCATCATCACTCGCCATCAGAGAAATGCAAATCAAAACCACAATGAGATACCATCTCACACCAGTTAGAATGGCAGTCATTAAAAAGTCAGGAAACAACAGGTTTTGGAGAGGATGTGGAGAAATAGGAACACTCCTACACTGTTGGTGGGATTGTAAACTAGTTCAACCATTATGGAAAACAGTATGACAATTCCTCAAGGATCTAGAACTAGATGTACCATATGACCCAGCCATCCCACTACTGGGTATATACCCAAAGGTTTATAAATTATTCTACTACAAAGACACATGCACACGTATGTTTATTGCGGCACTATTCACAATAGCAAAGACTTGGAATCAACCCAAATGTCCATCTGTGACAGACTGGATTAAGAAAATGTGGCACATATACACCATGGAATACTATGCAGCCATAATAAAAGGATGAGTTTGCGTCCTTTGTAGGGACATGGATGCAGCTGGAAACCATCATTCTTAACAAACTATCACAAGAAGAGAAAACCAAACACCGCATGTTCTCACTCATAGGTGGGAACTGAACAATGAGATCACTTGGACTCGGGGAGGGGAACATCACACACTGGGGCCTATCATGGGGAGGGGGGAGGGGGGAGGGATTGCATTGGGAGTTATACATGATATAAATGATGAATTGATAGGTGCTGACGAGTTGATGGGTGCAGCACACCAACATGGCACAAGTATACATATGTAACAAACCTGCACGTTATGCACATGTACCCTAGAACTTAAAGTATAATAAAAAAAAAAAAACAAAAAAGAAAAAGAAAAAGAAAAAAAAGTGTTCACTTAAATAAAAAGTAGATATTCAATTTATCGATATATTTAAGCTATGTTCTAGGTATACATACGTAACAAACCTGCACGTTATGCACATGTACCCTAGAACTTAAAGTATAATAAAATAATAATAATAATAATAATAATAATAATAATAATAATAATAATAATAATAAAGAATGTTCTGGAGAAAAAGGCTCTTTTATTCTCACTTGACTGAATTATTTTTCTCCTTTTTCTGTCTTAGCACTCTGAATGCATACCTGAGAGACCCTAAGGTAACTTCTGATAGCGTGGGACTCCTGGAGAAAAACAGAGTAGGTGCCAAAGTCCCCATATGGGGAAATACACACACAAACACAAAACAAAACAAAACACCCATGTTTTCTTTATGAAACCGCCCCCCACATTCAAAGCAGATAAATTCCTCCCAAGACCAAAGGTTCTGTGCTATTATGTATTGGGTTATTTAGCCTTGTGAGTCTTGGGTATATCATGTTACTTCACACTATGAGAGAGTTTTGGTGTGTAACAATTAGGTAGAAAATGCACTGTGTGAAATGACTAAGAGTAGTCCTAAATTAGAGAATCATGCTCTTGTCTACCTAAGACAAAAATACCCCCTCCCACTCCCGCCACTAAGAAACAAGACTGGTAGGGGGATAGGCTAATTGTCTTCAGCTGTGTCTGCTAATTAGTCCCAAAAAAATTCATGCTAATGACCCTGTTCCTCCAAGTGTTACAAACTGAAGCCAGTAATCCAATTAAGAAAGTGACACATAAAAAATCTTTGAATCTTCTGTCTATGTTGCCATATGTGTGGTGCAATAAAAACAGCTCTATTTAATTGTCTTAAAGAAAAGTAAGCACTTAAATCAAGTTTTTGTTGTTGTTGCTGTTTGTGTGATTTTAAGAAATATACTCTTAAGGATTACTGGTAAAATGCAAGTGTCGTCAAAATGAACAGACATCGTCTAAATCGCTCAACTTACACACCAGGTTTGCCAAACGTTCCAAGGTGGTTTCCTGCCTGACTTATAGGTTGGTAAAACATGAGATACACAGAGACAGATGCTGAAAACTCACACTTTGTCTGGACTTCTGTCTACATTCTAGGATCCACACCTTGTACATAAGTGAAATCGCTTATTAACCAGGAGGTTTGCCAAAAATGAAAGTTGCTAAATGTCAACAGTAAAAATTAACTAAACCTAGAAGGTTATTGTATGATATTTTTATAACTGGAGCATTGGAATAAAAGCACACTAACGAGTTGTTAAGAAACTAATCTGCCCTTTACTAAAAGGATTTTGAAAGGTTTGTAAATATTTTACTGCATCGTCAAATTGATTGAGACTAAATGAAATGATCTATAAGGTATCATTTAAATAAACTGGGGTTAACATTATCAAACTAATGAAAGGACAAAATTTGGTTTTGAACGGGATGTCATAGCCAAATAACACGTCACATCATAATAAAAATTAATAAACAGTTTTTGCCTTTTGAGCCATCATTTTGGAAAAACAAATAATTTATGGCAATCTGGACTTCTATTTTCTAAAATCGACTGTTCTAAAACTCTAAAATTTAACATGCATCCTAAAAGCATAATGCAAGTTTCAAAATTGTCCTTCTGAATGCCTGGCTTTCTGGGTGGTTTGGAGGGCTTCTGAAACTTCAGAAAAGAAAAGTTATATTTGTATGAATAACACTAATTTATGTTGCAAAATTGTGTGGGATTCCTAAAATTCTAATGTCTAAGTATATGCTATCAATCATAATTAAACATAAAGTTATTGTAAACTATGGAGAAAAATAAACTTCTTTGTCACTCATGGTTTTCACTGTAGCTATCACAGAAATTCTAACATTTGCAGACATACATTATCTTGCTTTGTTCCTTTTGAAAAGATGGCTTAAAATCATGCTATATTAAGGACTTTAATAGGTGTTCTCAAATGCAGGTTTTTAATAGCTTTGACGATTGTAACATTGGGATAGGGAAAGAATGTATGGAACTCATAAAGAACTGACATATTCACAAATATCAAGCAAAAGAAGAGTTAAGTACTGGACTGCATTCAGAAAGTAAAAACAGACATTTTAACTTTGGCTTAGAACACTGCTAATCCTTATTTTGTTTTTCAGAGTCAAGAAAGCTTATTTTGAACTATTTATGGCCCTTGAAAACTGAGTAAGATATTCTCTTGTGGACAAAATTTTTACCACATTTGTTTAAAACTGTAAATACTCTTTACTTATGGCAAGATAGTTGCTTGCATCAGTGCAATAAGAATCCATTGACTGTCAACAGAACAGAATTGGAAAAACTGGATACTTGACCAAGGTTTTGACTGGAAGAATGTGTTTCCTTTTAAGGAATAAAGTTTGGCAGGCAGAGCCGATAAAAGCCCCTTGGGAGAAGTGGTCTCGTACCTTGTCTACACAGTCCCTGCACAGTGTTCCTGACTTGTGGTCAGTAAAGAATGGCACTTTCTAAAAGATCTGGGGGCTCCAAGTTCATCTGAGACCTCAAGAAGAGAGGATCATCCAACGTCCAGACATTTGAGAATAAGAACCATGGCTGGTCTCAGCTTTAAAATTCTTATCTAAAATTCTTGCTGGAACAGAGTTTCATCAAAGTGAATCCAATAGAACTACTAGAAGAAAACAAAAACAAAAACAAAAACATTCTTGCTGCACTTAGTGCAAGCAATCAGTTGAAGTATGACTGAAATTTATTCTATGAAAAATGCCCATGGTTCTATAATGTGCTTTTTTTTTTTTCTCCTTAAATGTGGCCTGAATAGAGAAATTGTGCTCCAAAGCTTATCATCCATTTGTCATTAAATCCTAGTTTCCTTATATTTTTTAATGTTGTTTTTCTACCTTTAAGACTAAGCATGTTCATTCCTATGAATCAAGTGGACATCTCCTGCATCTTGGTGTGTGTGTGGGGTGGAGGGGGGGGTGGGGGGAAGCAACAGTAATGTAAATATCTGTACCAATACCCTAGTTCTTAGAAATTATCCTGCAAATTCTGCCAGGTAATAAAATTGAGTAGGGTGCCCATAATCGCAGGTATCTTTGGGAAAATAAAACCAAGGAACTTCATAGATCCCCAAAGAGAAATTCTATTTCTTAGATTAACACCTCTATTCAAGCAGAAGTAAAACTACAGTTACTTAAAGATCACATCAAAATTATTGACAGGTTCAGGAAAAATGCAGCCTTCAACGCCTGGTAGCTACAATCCCTCTTTAATGAATTCCAGCATTCTTTCTAAAATTGGGTAGTCCCTATATTAAACCTTCTCTTGCTTATTTGACTTGTAATATTTGAATTTTGTATACTCAAAAGTATAACTCAAATTGTTTCTTTTTTCTTGTGTAGAAGCCATCAAACCTACATAGTGCTGCAAACTGAACCACACATGGACACATGGACACACTCTTCTGAAGCCCCTTAGATCAACCCCAGAAGGAACTCTCACCGCTGTTCTACTTTTGATGTGCCCTTTCAGCATGAAGAATTCAGAAACAGTCAACACCCAAAACCCTCTAACATCAGGTAAGCTGACTTCTGCAGAAGAGGAGAGGCAGAATGTTAAAAGAAATTGTTTTAACATTATTTTAATATTTAAAAGAAATTATTTAACATAAAAATGTTATTAAGGAATTATTTTAAGAAGATAGGAAAAGGGGCCCTTGGAAAGTTGTTTTTCTCTTTTAAAGCAGCCCCAGAAATGTTTCTTGTTTAACAAGAAAGTCTCAGCTCTTAGATCCAGCAGGCAAACTTTGATATGCAAATGTTGACCTGATGAACCTGGGGCTACCCAAGCATTGCAATTACCACCTTCTTCTCTTTAACCTTGCCTTCACATGCCCCTAGCAACATGACTGTCCCCACATATCCCCATGTGTGCAGAATGACACCCTGCATTTTCATATTAAAAGGTCAGGGTAAGAGGGCCAGGTTATTCAGGGGCTATGTGAGTGACATGCCTGGTCAAACCAATCCCCTGAGACTATGCAAATCAGACACCATCTCCTCCAGCGTCCTCATATAACAACTGGTTGATTTCCCTAGCACTTGGGGTTTCCTCACTCAGCTTTGGAGTCCTTCTCCTTCTGTCTCAGTATAGGGGTACTTCTTCCTTCTTTCTAGTCTATTATACTCTCTTCCTTAAAACTCCACTTGTATTCATGTCATTTTATCCAATTCGCATGAGGCAAAAGCCCTGGTGCTCCTCCACTCATCAGAGCCATATCATAATCAGGACTAAAGTGAAGAGATTTTCATAATTTCAATGAGCTCTTTAAAATCAGTTAAAAAAAAGGAAAATGGGACAAAACATGGATAGTTTGCAGCAAAAAACAAGAGGTCAAATAATGATGAACAAAATTTTTATATGAACAAATTATAAATGCAAATTAGTATAACAGAGAAACCATTATTTCCCCTATAACACCACTAAGATTAAAACTTTGATCATGCTAATGTTTATAAGGGAGTGGCTATATAGGTATGCTCATTCACTTTGGAAAGAAATTTGGCAGTGCTTACACATTTTCAAGGTGCAGGTACCCTTTAATGTACTCTTGCCACTTCTAGGAATTTACACAGCACTTCTTTCACAAGGGCACTAAGGGTGCACACTGCACAATGGTTGCCTCTGATGGCCAAAAACAAACAACGTAACACCTAAGTCTCCATCAATAGGGGCTTAAATGCACTCTTTTAAAATTAATCAGTCTAAATATACTGCTATGGAAAGATATATTGGCTCAATTAAAAAAAACACATTACATTGAGTATCTATAATAACATCCAGTTTGATTGTGTGCTTTAATTACAAATACATAGAGATTTAAATGTAAACAATTCTACAAGGATAACCAACATGCGAAAGTATTAATTCTAGTTATCAGCGGAGTGTAAGATTAGAGAACATGGCAGAAATTCCTACATTGCTGTCACTGTGCATCTTTCTGAATAGTTTGAAGCTTTGTTTTAAACCACAAGCATAAATTATCTAAGAAACTTGTAGTTTCTGGGAACTAAAAACATTAGTCAGATCAGCACCTTTTCCACACCCCTACCTCTTTCAATGAGGGAATTACAGTTGGACTGTTTTATAACAGTCTGCATTTCATGCTGGGATCACCTGACATAAATTGGCAAACATTAACGTTCACACTGGGTGATGTAAACTTTGTGAGCTTCGGCATTGGGTCTTTTCATTCTGTTAGCAGTGTCTTCCACAGAGATGTTTTAAATTTCAATAAAGTCAAATTCATCTACTTTTTGGTTCTAAATATCTCGCTTTTGGTGTTATAACCCATCACAAAACCCAAGATCACATAGGCTTTCTCGTTTTCATCTGGATGTTTTAGAGTTTTGCATTTCACATTTCGATCTAGTGTTCATTTTTGTGCATATAAATATCCAATTGTTCCAGCAACACTTGTTGAAAGACTGTCTTTCCTCTATTGAACTACCTTTGCAACCTGGTTAAAAAGAAAATCAAGAAATCAATCGACTACATTTGTGTGAATCGATTTCTGGACTTTCTGATTCTGCCCCCATTGATGAATGTGTCTATTTATTTGCAAAATTCAGATAAGAATTTGAGCTTCCGAAAAGTGAAAAACCAATGTCCGTCTTTTCTTCCCTAGTTCAAATTCTATGTACATCATTTACTCAAGCATCATTATCTCTGAAAGGAAATATTAGGAGTAGAATAAAACAGGTGACTAGAGACTAGGGGAAAATATACCATGGATAGTCAACAATGTCAGCACCACCTGACCATACATAGAGTGAAATACGCTAAGACCACAGGTCTCTGAGTTAGGGCGACAGACAACAGTTAGGTATAAAATATCTTCCTACAGGGTTTCTGTTGGTCAATTGGAAGCCATCCATTTTTAAACTAATTTTATTTTACCAGGAGCTATTTTATTGTTAGCTAAAGTTCTATCCAAATTTTGTCACTGGGATGTCTGCCTTGTCTGCTATTCAGTGCTTTCTGACTTCTAGAAAATTTACTGGATGCTGGGTAGAGCTGGTAGCTGTTGCTGTCCAGGTTTCTTTCTGAAGCAGATGCATTTAAAAAAATTGTGTAAAGCTAATAAAAATATTTTTAAAAATAACAACCGATTGAAGGGGTATAGTCTCAATGTGGGGGAGGGGGCAGGTCTGGCTTTCAGGGGGGGGGGAAGGGTTTGTTCTGGAGGTGGGGCTCTCAGGGGGGCGGGACGGGGTGATTGATGAGGGAGGCGGGAGTTCGTCTGTTTTGCTTTCTTGAGGGCGTCGGGAGTCTTGGGGACCGCGAGGCTGAGGTAAAGGCACGTCATGAAATGGAACTTCAATACTTCCCTTCGCCTTTCCTTACTCCTCCTTCCTTCTTCCTTCCTTCTTTCCTTCCTTCCTTTCCTTTCTTCTTCCTTCCTTCCTTCCTCCTTTCTTTCCTTCCATTCTGCCTTCCTTCTTTCTTCTTCTTTCTTGTTTGGCATGACGTCTAGCTCTGTCACCCAGGATGGATTGCCGTGCCATGATTTCAGCTCATGACAACATTCACCTTCCAGTTTCAAACAATTACCCTGCCTCAGTCTCCCAAGTAGCTAGGATTACATGCTCTTGTCACCAGGTCTGGCAAATTTTTCCATTTTTAATAAATACAGGGTTTCACCATGCTGCCCAAGCTGATCTCAAACTCCTTACCTTAAGTGATATAGCCACTTCAGCCTTCTGAAGTGCTGGGATTACAGGCAAGAGCATCAAGCCTGGCCCACAGATTGTTCCTTAATATCCCTTAAAGCCAGAAATTCCATTTGAAAGTAAGACTTAAGCAGTAGATACTAGCTATACACTTTAGAATTGTGCTATCCAGTATAGTAGTCATGATGCATATTTGACTAATTAAAGAGAGATTTAAAATTCAGTTATTCAGTCACACTAGTCACATTTCAAGGGCTCGGTAGCCACATGAGGCTAGCAGCTCCTACATTACAGAGCATAGATACACATATTCCCATTTTCAGAGAGTCACACTGAATGGTGCTTAGAGCAGAGAATGTAGGATGATTTACTATGCTGAAATTTTAGTGTGAATGGTCTTGTTTGCAAGCCACCCAAAATATCTTGTTATTTAATTTGTTTAATGTATGTTATCATTAATACCAAAAGCCTTGGCAATTAACTTACCGATTTACTTACAATCTGGCAGAAAGTGAGTACTCAAATGATTCAGACCTGTTTGAATTGATGAATGAAAGAATGAATGAATGAATGAATGAATGAATGAATGTCAGTGGGGTGATGCTAGCAACACAGGAAACAGAGAAAACCCAAGGTTGTACCAACACAAAGAAACCATTAATAATTCATAGATTATTTTTAAAGACCTAAAGAATAAATACACATCAAAAACAAGTTGCCAGCTTGTTTTTGTTACAAAGCCCATCAAGTATAACCAATGGCCTACCACCTTCAGTACTAATGGACTCTATGAAAGTTATTACCAATGAAATAACTAAGGCAGTTTAACAGGTCTGTATAAACATTTAAGAACAAAAGATACACAACATATTGCTGAGCCATATTCCATTCTTTAAGGACATATTAATACATTGAATACTCTATCATTTGTACTTGAGTACTCGAGTGTAGCCTACCCGAGAGTAATATTTTGTATGCAAAGACATATGGCCTAAAAGTCTTGTTTTTTTTTTTGTTTGTTTGTTTTGTTTTTTTTTTCCGGAAATGTTCCCAACAGTGAATATTTTTAAGAACAGAATGTTTTAGCATGTCTGTAGGGCCCTTGACACTGTCTGAAGTTTTCTTATTTGAGTACCAAAAAGTTATCATAAAAATGGAAATACGAAAAAATAACCTGCAGAGGAGGTGAAATGTTGTTTAATAGGTAAGGTGTGTTCAGTGAGTAAAATCAACTAATTAAAAGCAAATGAAATTTTTTACTCTTCTCCCTAAAATTTAGCTTCATTGTTTTATAAGAAAAAGTACATAGAAAAATCTTGCTATAATGTACAAAGATGTAGACTCTTACGTTTTTGGGTTTATCAAATACTGAAACCTGTTGAGAGAACATATTTTACCTGTATTCAGCTATTTAATTATAACTAACAAACCAAAAATAGACTATAGAAACTAAGCTATCTTAATAGTGTTTTGTAGAGACTGGAAGTAGTGCTGATTTTAATGAGCTGTAATAGACCCTGCATAGGAAATACTTAAAGGAAATAAATGTTTACTAATTTTATAGCAGAATCTGAATGACACATTATAATATGTTTCTGAACATGAGATTAAGAAACATCCTTCAAATAAGTAAGATTATAGCTATGGTAACAAAGCAAAACTAAGCCCATTCTTACACTATTAGATAAATTACAATGAAGATTATGGAAGTGTTTATATTAATAAAATATCTTTCTTAATAATGTAATTAACCTCTGAGTACTTTAAATCAAAAATAAAAAGTGTAACAGAAATGACAGGAAGGTTTACTCCCTTACAGATGACACTGAAGTATATGATGAACCAACGAATACATGATGGGGTTGTTGGGACACTCAATTACATTTTCTAAATATGCATTGTAAAAAAATGTAAATAAACTAAATCTTTACTGTCCTTACAATCATGACTATGGTGTGTTTAAAATAGTGTTCTTAAAGAGACATTTTACATATTTATTAATAAGTATTTCTAGTACCATATATAAAATGTATTATGTTTACTCTGAGAACACCATTATTTGTTTTTAACTGAATTTCCTTTAAAGAAAAATATTCTGCATGGGGACTTCAGAGTAGTAGAAACTGTTAAGGTGTATGAATGGAATAAGTTTCAGCTATAATTATACAAATAAGTATTACAAAATATGCAAAGATATGAAGTAGTAAATACGTCAAGGTAAAAAAGTTAGAGAAGTATGTGTCAAAAATGAATTCCAGGCCAAACATTGTGGCTCACAGTTGTAATCCCAGTAATTTGGGAGGCCGAGGTTGGCAGATATCCTGGGTTCAGGACGGCAGCCAAGCCTGGAAAATATGGTGAAACCCCATGTTTACTAAAAATACAAAAATCAGCTGGGTTTGATCGTCTAGGCTTGTAATCACAGCTGCTCAAGAGGCTGAGGTAGGATAATTGCTTCAATCCAGAAGGAATTTGTTGCAGTGAGCCAAGATCATGCCTTTGCACTCCAGTCTGGGTGATACAGCCAGACCCTGTCTCTAAAAAATAAGTATATCCATTGTCACAGACCTAGGAAAGGGAGTAAAAGTAATGTAGTAAGACAAGGGAATTCAACTGAATAAGTTGGTGTTCTGCCTCTGAGGTGGAATGCAGATTGTAATATGGCTTTAACAATTACTCACCAGTTGCAGTGGCTCATGTCTGTAATCCCAGCACTTTGGGAGGCTGAGACTAGTGGATCACAAGGTCAGGAGATGGAGACCATTCTGGGTGAAACACCATATCTGGTAAAAATACAAAAATTAACCAGGTGTGGTGGAATGTGTCTGTAGCCGCAGCTACTTGGGAGGCTGAGGCACGAGATTCACTTGAACCCAGGAGCTGGAAGTTGCATTGAGCTGACCGCTCAACAGCACTCCAGCCTGGGTGACAGAGTGAGACTCCATCCCCCAAATAATAATAATAATAAATTATTAAGCAGCATAATGAGTAGCATTGGTGTTATTGAGAAATTTTTATATTCATCATTTCACTTCTTCATCTGGGCTCAAAGAACACGGAAAAAGCTGAAATTTTCTGTCTCTGATATAAGATATCCAATGGACATACTTCAATTCCTTCCATTGTGTCCAAAGAGGTTTCTGTATTCCACCATGTAGGTACAAAATATACACCAGAGCAGAGAAGTAGTTATTCTTCCTCTTTCTTTCTCAATTAAGAGGTGCTGAAACAACATTGCTATGTTGAAATGACTCTTCGGTGTAAGCAAGCAATCTCTTTTATGAGTAACTTTTTTTTCTTCTTCTTCTTCTAGAACAGAAGCAGTTGCATTTCTGCCTGCAGAAATTATCAACTCTCTCTTCAGATATTTTAATTTCATGAGAAGGATTGTGACGAGATGGCGAGTGGAGATAGAGGAAAAACTCTGCTGCTTTTCTCTTAATTTTGAAACTAACTCAGTCACTGCTGATGATTTAGAACAAGGCAGAGCAAAAAGGTTCACGGTCCTCAGGTGAACCTATAGATTTTTCTTCTTATTTGCATTGCTAATTATTAAAATAAATGGTTAGAGGTTAGAACCGGAAGAGAAAAGTCGGCATAATTGTCTCTGTGAATGAGGTCTATTTAAACATTTGAGATGTAGGTACTCATGCCAAGATGCAGAGGGAACAGACAATTTGTTTGTCAAAGTCGGGATGGCTCCATATTTTAGGAATAA
The DNA here is from genome assembly GCF_007565055.1 of Rhinopithecus roxellana. Lineage (NCBI taxonomy): Eukaryota > Metazoa > Chordata > Mammalia > Primates > Cercopithecidae > Rhinopithecus > Rhinopithecus roxellana. The sequence continues at coordinate 1,874,672 of NC_044570.1, forward strand.
GAAAGAAAGGATCTATCATCATACAACAAGTACATGAGTTCTGACATTAATTTTTTTTTGTGAGTCTGAAGTATCCCGGGGTTAAACGCATACCTGATGGTTTATTTTGATGTACTTGCTAAATTTCATTTTTATAAGTCACCACATTTCTTAGGTTTTTAAATTACATATGTGTTCCAATAATGGTTCTTACAGCAAAGTATTTTATAAAATTAATGCATACCTAATTTCAAAATTCTTCTCATTCCCCCATGTAATCAGAGCTCAAGAAGGATGATCCAAGAAGTCTGCCTGTGGACATACTTCAATCTAGTGATGAAGTCGAAATGTACCTGGTTTCCCAACACACCATGTTCCATACACACACTGTTAATCGTTCATTTTGTCAGTCAAGAGAAATGACTAGAAATCTGCCTGAAAGAAGTTATTGAATCATTAAGAGTTACTATGAAAACAATTGATAGAGTTTTTTAACTTGTGAAATTGATCCTACTATAACTTGTAATCTAGTGCAGAAACTCCCCAGGGAAGAAACTGAGAACATTATGAAGATACCAAATAAACCCGAGACACTTTTTTATTTCTTTTTTACATTATAACTGTGATCTTTCCCTTAATAATTTAACAGGTTTTTCTCACGAAGAACCAGATGACTTTTGGTAACCACGTTTACCGCCCAGCTTCTAACTTACATATGACAAGAAGTTACATAATATTTACTCCTCTGTAAATGTTTCTCTGTCATCATATAAAACTCTCAATAAAAATCTATGTTTAATCTAATGTGTTTTTCTCCCATCATTTTATTTGGTACTATAGTGTATGAACCAACAATGATCTAATCTTAGACACTTTCTCCAGTCACAGAATTTCTCATTCATTACACTAAAAAGGGCTGTTTTTTTAACCTTAATTTTTCCTAAAATTTTAAACAAGCATAACCTCTCACGTTGATCAACTCCAGGTCTACTACTTGGAAGTTAAGCTATTTTCTTTCCTCTCCAGTGAAACACTGTCATCTGTAAAATAGGAGGTCATTTTCTCCCAGCACTTTCCTTTTTCCTCCCCGAACATAAAAGTATAGATTTTCCTAGGCATTATGAATAGTTAGATACGGCCTCTGGTCTTTCTATTTGATACCTGTGATTTGAATGTGTGCGTCTCTCCAGAATTCATATGTTGGAATTTAAACCCTCCAGCATGATAGAATTAAAATGGGTGGGCGGCTTTTGGAGGCAATTAAGAGTGCAATTAGCAACCCTATAAAAGGGCTCAATGAAACTAGACACTTTTGCCCTTCTGCCATTTGAGGACACTCTATTTGTCCTCTCTGGAGAACACAGCAACAAGGTGCCATCTTGGAAGCAGAGACCAGGCCTTCACCAGACACTGAACCTGCTAGTGCTTTGAGCTTGGACTTCCCAGCCTGTAAAACTGTAAGAAACACATTTCTGGGTTTGTAACTTACCCAGTCTAAGGTGTTGTGTTATAGCAGCAGGAACATATGGGGATAGCATCTTTATTGTGGAAACTTTGCTCATCCTACTTCACGAATGGGCTTCAAGTATTTCGTTAGTTTACAAATATAGTGTTCCTCCCCTAAGTATGACTTCATTTTCGTGTCTTAAAAATCAAGTTTCACAAGGCAGACCTGGATTAAAAACTATACTCAAACCTGTAGAGCATCCCAGGTTTTGTGCCAAGATCACATTTAACAATTTAGAGACTGCTGGTGATCTTATCTCTTATTTACAGTTTCCTTTGTTGATTCATGAGCATTCAATAATTGCCCAAAATGTTACTTAGACAGAAAGTAGTAAGTAGTTTGACAAATAGCACACCAATTGAACTGCAGACTCATTTCTCTCCATGGATGAATGAAGCGGGATGATCCAGAGTCAGCACCTCATTTAGGAATGGCCATGTGTCGATAGTGACAAAGACTAGGATTCACTAAGAAACGTCAGACGCAGAGAATCCAAATTTAGCATCATGGTGATAGATAAGGAGTCCAAACAGATTGTTCAATAAATTCCTGAGGCACATTTAGTTCTGCCACTCTAGAGAGTAACTACTAGAACTAGATTTCTGTATATTCTGAGTAAGTCTTTCCATAGGCTTTTGTACCATCGATTTGAAGAAATAACCACCTACAGAGGGGCCCTTACTGTTGAACTCTCTCCATGTTTAAGCCTTGTTAATCTTACAGGTAGATGGATTTTATTTATTGCAAAAATAGTCGGAAAACTTATAACTTTATACAGAGCACTACAGAAGTGCTAGTTGCACATTTATGTCCAATACAGTACCAGTGGCTTATAATATTTTCTCAAATTTCTGAAGAGATTTTTGCCAGAAATAAAACAAGTAGCATTCACAGACTTGATTTTTATAACAATGTGAAATCTTTACTATGCACATTGTTCAAAGGTGACATCATACTGAGGACAAAGAAAGATAGGATTTATACATGGTAAAAAGGCAAGTAAATGAAGCTATAATTTTATTTCATTACTCTGAGTACATCCACAACTATTTCCACCTCAATAGATTCTTAAAACAAGCATGCATAAGTATTGACTATTATCTACAAATACATATTGGAACCCTTGATTAGAATTTCAGGAATCCATTGGCACTGATTGAAAATGTTTTTATTTATTTGTTTATCTATCTATCTGTCTATTTTGAGATGGATTCTCACTCTGTTGCCCAGACTAGGTGCGTTGGTGTGATCTCAGCTCACTGCAAGCCACACCTCCTGGATTCATGTCATTCTCTGTCCTCAACCTCCTCCCAAACTCCTTATCCATCTGCTTCAGCCTCTCAATAATTCTGGGATTCAAAAATTGAAAATGTTGATTCACTTTTAGATGATGAAAATTTATACATAGCAAAATTTATTACTCTTTATATGAAAAATATCAGACTACGTAAATAATGCTTTCAAAAATTCCTGTAGCTACCAGAATGAGGAATGTAAAATTAGGGTTGAGACACTGCCTCTTCTAGAACACTGGACTCTGAGGCACCAGCACCGCTGGAAAAATAAAATAGTTAAATCTGTCTTGCAAATGAAGACAAAACACTGATATAGCCATTCTACACAGAAGGGAATGTCTCTCAATAATAATAATAAAAAAGTTATCTGATACTTGATGTTCAAGTTTGTAAGTACCCTGATAATGGTGTGCTTCCTTCCTCAATTTTGAATACATTTCTGCACATGCATATTATAAAATCCAGGAAACAGCCAAATCACAAGTTAATTCTTAACATGAATATGCATAGTTAATCCTGTATTTAGCAGTGCATTTTAAAACACTGATGTACCCAACAGTTACATAGATTATTTCATAACAAAAAATGCAAAGTTTACCATTACTAATACCCAGTACCTATAGTCACTGAATATCTGGAACACAACAATAATGCAGAAGACCAACTTGTTTTGAAATTGGCTTAACTCAGGTAGATTTCTTGCTAAACATCAAACTTTATTATTCCAGGAAATTAAGTTTTAGGTTAAAAATATTAAATAGTAACCCCAATTAAAATATGTCTTCAAATCTATAGAAGTAAGTGATTAATGGTCCATGGCCAGCTTAAAATGAGGTTTTAGAAAGTGCTTATGAAACTGTTTACCCAGATCACTGAAAAATGGTTGAAAATGGTGGTCATTTTAATAAGGTCACTCTTTTAATCAAGAAAAATATTTAAGGAACAAAATTCTGTGGAAGATACTTGGGTCTGTGGTTGTATTATAAATTCTTAGAAATTAAAAAAAAAAATAATACTCCTTAAGGTGGATCTAGCATATATTCCCCAAAGATAATGAAAACTGGATGAGTATGTTTTTGAAATCCATAACTGATTATAAGATAACTTGGAAAGTTTGTCAATGAGTCAGACTCCAGATCCTTTAGTAGCAGATTAAAAAAAAAATTGTTTCTGGAAAGCTTTTCAATGAGTCAGAATACAAATTCCTTAGTAGAAGAGTCAGTATAATTGTAGCTAATTTTTGCATTTTTGAAAAATATTTTCTTCTTGGCTGAGGAAATTAATAGGGCCTGGACTTGGGAAGAAAAGTTAATTTGAAAAGTCAGTCATGCAAATCACATTATCTTTGAGGAAAGGTTAATAAATGTCAGCTGTAAGAATTGAAACTTCACGCCAACTCCATTTTATTTCCTATGTAGATAGCAGTTATCTGAGGACAGATGGCATATATGTGAATTCGTGGTCACATCCCTTGATGGTGGAATGTCACAGGTCCCTATTAAGGAGTATCACACATTCCAATGAGTGTCTTGGCAGAACTACTTTAGCAATGAATGTGAATATGCCACAATTTCCAAAGTATGAATAATCATTTTGACAAAGTGTTGCCTCTTAAAACTGCTAAGATAATAACTCCAATATTTGTTCTAAAGAAAAAGATGTAACCACTGGAAAGTTTTCCTTGGAGATACATCCAAACAGCTTGAGACAGAAAGTGAGGTATTTGAACACCTACATTAGTTTGGTGAAATACGCATCTGTACTGCAGAAACTGAAGAAAAGTAACTTCACAAACATTGAAGTGATTTCTATTAACTACTAAATATCTGCATATTCATCTGTCTAGATGAGTAATATCTATAACACCTCTTACTACAACTGAGACTTGTCTTCATAAATAGACATTCATAAAATTTGTCTCAGTTGTATATTGAGGGAACGCTACTGAGGAATTCACATTTGTGACTGTTATCTTTATTTTTTTATATATTGATATTTCATATTTTGTCTGTTGCCTTTTAAGTTATCTATAGTTGTCCCTCTTTATTTCTTGCATTTTCTCTTAATTTCATCTTTACCTTATATAATAACAGTGGCCTAAGTTTTTAAACAAATGATTGTTAATTTTCTCCGAATCTTTATTTTCAATATTTCAGGGTGATTATTCCTAGGTGAAAGCAGATTTTTATCAATCTAATGTTAGAGTAATTTATGTTTTAACATATGGGATTAAACAACTTACATCTAATATGCTTACTTTTTATCTATATAACCAATAACTGCTCAGTTTTTTACTTACCATAGATTTTCTTTGTCTCTCCCTTTGCCTCCTATCTGATTTTCTTCTTCTCTACCTCTCCCCCCCCCACCACTGGTTTTTCTAATTGTATTCTTTTACTTTTTTAACTTATATCTATTCTTTCCTGCTTTTCACCTTAATCACTATAGTTTTACACTTTCTGAGCTAATCAGAAGGAGCCAACTGCTTGGCATTTTTTTTTTTAAAGAGGAAAGCGTATTTCCAGCCCTGTTCAGAAAACAAACAAAAATGACACACACATAAAATCTTCCTGCATGTCTCTTTTATTTTGAGATTTACTTTCCTCTTTGGTAAAATAAACTAGCCTTTGTGTGTCTTTGCCTTGGTCTTTTGAGAAGTCTTGAATATTGACATAATCTTTGTGAGTTAAAAATATAGTTTTAGTAAACAATAACTTACTGCAAGCTTCACCTCTTGGGTTGAAGGGATTGCCCCACCTGAGCCTCCCGAGTAACTTGGATTTCAGGAATATGACCTCATACTGGGCTAATTTTGTATTTTTAGTAGAGAAGGGATTCTCCGTGTTGGTCAGGCTGGTCTGGAACTCCTGACCTCAGGTGATCCAGTCGCCTCTGCCTCCCAAAGTGCTGGAATACACACACACACCCACACACACACACACACATATATTCAGAGGACTATATATACACACACACACATACACAGACACACAGGTACTTTGTTACATGAGTGCTGGGTATCCAAGACTGACAGACAAGAAAACTAATGTAATAGATAAGAAACACCTCCTGGATGGAGTGATGTCTGTGCTGTAGGAATCTTAAACAGGTAAATAGGGAGAGGGGGGTTTACCTCCAAGAAAATGATAGGACAAAAGTTACCAGATAGATAAGGTCATGTGTGAAAGTAGAGCTGTCTGAATGTCTGACTGTGGTGAAACAGAAAGACATGAAGATGAAAGGAAGACAAATATGAGATCTGGAAGGGATTTGTTCAGCCATGTTGAGGATATAGACTCAGAATCTAAAAGATATTAAATCCTGACAAAAGCAATTAAATCTGATTTTGCATAGAGCATCAAACAACGTGACGAAAATTAGAGGTGGAGTTTGGTGGTTCAAGTTGGTAATCCCAGCACGCTTGTGGGCCAAGATGGGTGGATCACATAAGTCCAGGAGTTAAGACCATCCTGGCCAACAAGGTGAAACCCCATTTCTACTAAAAATATAAAAATTAGTCCAGAATGGTGGGCATATGTAATTTTTCCTACTCAAAAGGCTGAGGCATAAGAATTCCTTGAACGCTGAGGTTGAGGTTGCAGTGAGCTGAAATAATGTCACTGTTCTCGAGTCAGGGTAACATAGCAAGGTTTTCTCAGAAAATAAGAAAGAAGAAGAAGAAGAAGAAGAAGAAGAAGAAGAAGAAGAAGAAGAAGAAGAAGAAGAAGAAGAAGAAGAAGAAGAAGAAGGAGGAGGAGGAGGAGGAGGAGGAGGAGGAGGAGGAGGAGGAGGAGGAGGAGGAGGAGGAGGAGGAGGAGGAGGAGGAGGAGGAGGAAGAGGAGGAGGAGGAGGGGGAGGAGGCGGAGGAGGGGGAGGAGGAGGAGAAGGAGAAGGAGGAGAAAGAGAAAGAAGAAGAAGAAAAGCAAGAAAATGTGCATTAGAAAACATGAAAGGTGGACTCTAACAGGAAGTAATTAAAGACACAAACATGTTGGAATGCTTTAATGTAAGATCAAAGGTTAACTGTTCCTGCTAGCTGTGAAATTCCACCATGTGCTGACAATGATGCAATCCGAGAGCATAATATGATATAAAATTTATTGTTCTAGTGATGACACAAGTAATTGTGATCATGGTCACTGAAATCACTAGTTATGAACTGCAATGAAGAAAATCTTTGCCAACTAAAATTCAACTTTAAAATAACTGGTGAAATGTAATTGAGAAAATACTGAAGTATATAGCGTGTGTTAACCTTTCTCTAAATTTTCAGACTGTCTGTATGTGTCTTTGTGTGTTTCTGGGAGCATTTATTCCCTTTGTGCCAACCAAATTCTTGCCCCTATTTTATTTATGCCACATTAATTGAGAAGTCACATTCTTTTTCCTAACTCTAGTTACTTCTCTTCTCTTGCCTGCTGTCATTGTTTGGTATGTCCCTCCAATTTTCACGTTGAAATTCTGTGTCTATTGCGATAGTGTTGACAGGTCGGAATTTTAAGAGATGCTTAGCCATATGGGTGCAACCTCATGACAGATAGTATTATCTGGAGAATAAGTTAGGTGTTGTGTGGGTGGACTTTGGGTCAAAGGATGAGTTTTACCCCTAATTTCTGTTCATTACATGTCCTTCATTGTATGGGGCCATCCTGCCATGTTGTAACGAACAAATAAGATCTCATCAGATGCACCCCTTTAGACTTCCCTGCCTACAGAACCATAAGCAAAATAAGTCTTTTGACAAATCACCCAGGCAGTAGTATTGTGTTGTTTCAACAGCAAATGAACGCAAAGACTATTGTTTCTTCCTCTTCAGAGAACTTACAAAGACACATGAAAAATTTCCATTCAAATGATCCATATATTTATTTGTAAGAAGTAGTACAATAGCCTGTCACTGAAACAAAACCCCATTTTACTCTTAACTAAACTTTCATAAATAAAAAAAGGAAACATAAAAGTAAACATGCAATTTTATTGCTCAGTAAGGTAACTGCAGAATTCTTTATTTATTTATTTATTTATTTTGTCAATGTAAATGTTAGTCTCCGTTGTCGTGCATAATTTGGTGCAGGTTTTATGGAAGCTCAGTTGTAACTAGTGTGATATTTGTCCAGTGGTGATGGTTGAGTAGCTGGACTGGAAAGAGGGCTAGATGATATATCAGCTATCGTAGACATTTGCAACCACCGGTGGCCTGCTGGTAGCAGGTTAGAATGCGGAGCCTGATTGACTGACACTACAGGATATCTCATTGGAACAGCAAGTGATTCTACTATCAGCCGCAAAAAACAGTTTTGAAAGGGAGATATTATGTGGTATTGAGAATTTGTGGTTGTAATAAAATTCACAATGCGCCCCTTGCTTGCATGTATTTGCTGTGAGAGTGCATATGAATGGTACTCAACTGATTTAAAATGTCACCTTGATCTGCTGCACTTTGTTCTGATGGTCCAATTGAGGTTGAACGTGAAGGAGAAGGGAAACCGCATATAATTGGGTCAGATGAACTAGCAATTGTCATTCCGAGAGAAGATTCCCTTGTTAGAGACATATTTAAATTTGTAGAGGTTGAAAATAAACTTTCTTCACTAACTTCAGCAGCTAAGGCAGGATTATGCTTCTCCATGTTAGCCCCTTCTCTAAAATGCCTCTGGTTGAAATCTTCATGGAATAAAGTAGGTGTAAGTGAAACATTTTTAACATTAATTCTTCTTTTCACTCTTACTAAAAGTTGGGGACAGCCACGTCTGAAATTTGGATTATAATAGCACTTAACCTAAAACAAAAAATAATGTAATTCAGTGCCACTTTAAACCAAGGGACAAGTGACAATAACAAATATAATACAATAAATTTCAGATTTCTGCTTCATCACACAAACTTAATGTCATCAAATAATTCATGAACATTGATTACTATTTTTACGCATGTGCTTTTCGGAAAAAAGCACTCAAGTTGTTAAGCCCTCAAGGGAACACAGGTTACATATTAATAGCAACATTTTATTAAATGGCTTTGGTACATTTATTTGGAGTTCAGTGGTAAGATTCAAATTTGTTACCAACATTTCTTTTTTTTTTTTTTTTTTTTTTTTTTTTTTTTTTTTTTTTTTGAGACAGAATCTCGCTCTGTCGCCCAGGCTGGAGCGGAGCGCAGTGGCCGGATCTCAGCTCACTGCAAGCTCCGCTCCCCGGGTTTACGCCATTCTCGTGCCTCAGCCTCCCGAGTAGCTGGGACTACAGGCGCCCGCCACCTCGCCCAGCTAGATTTTTGTATTTTTTTGTAGAGACGGGGTTTCTTTTTTTTTTTTTTTTTTTTTTTTAATTTTTTTTTTTTTTTTATATTCCAGAAATGTTTTTATTCACTTATTTAGGAAGTGTATAATTGAGTCCTAATTAAATGTCAGCCATTGTGCCAGATTCTAGGGTTACATCAATTAATAAAGTCAGACAACTGAGCTCACATCTATGTAATAAAGATTATAAAAACAGCCTCAAATTAGTCCCATATTTTTGCTGAATAATTCCACTTTCTTTTTTTTTTTTTCTTTTTTATTATACTTTAAGTTCTAGGGTACATGTGCATAACGTGCAGGTTTGTTACATATGTATACTTATGCCATGTTGGTGTGCTGCACCCATCAACTCCTCAGCACCCATCAATTCATCATTTATATCATGTATAACTCCCCAATGCAATCCCTCCCTCCTCCCCCCTCCCCATGATAGGCCCCAGTGCGTGATATTCCCCTTTCCGAGTCCAAGTGATCTCATTGTTAAGTTCCCACCTATGAGTGAGAACATGCGGTGTTTGGTTTTCTCTTCTTGTAATAGTTTGCTAAGAATGATGGTTTCCAGCTGCATCCATGTCCCTACAAAGGACGCAAACTCATCCTTTTTTATGGCTGCATAGTATTCCATGGTGTATATGTGCCACATTTTCGTAATCCAGTCTGTCACAGATGGACATTTGGGTTGATTCCAAGTCTTGGCTATTGTGAATAGTGCCGCAATAAACATACGTGTGCATGTGTCTTTGTAGTAGAATAATTTATAATCCTTTGGGTATATACCCAGTAGTGGGATGGCTGGGTCATATGGTACATCTAGTTCTAGATCCTTGAGGAATTGCCATACTGTTTTCCATAATGGTTGAACTAGTTTACAATCCCACCAACAGTGTAAAAGTGTTCCTATTTCTCCACATCCTCGCCAACACCTGTTGCTTCCTGACTTCTTAATGATTGCCATTCTAACTGGTGTGAGATGGTATCTCATTGTGGTTTTGATTTGCATTTCTCTGATGGCGAGTGATGATGAGCATTTTTTCATGTGTAGAGACGGGGTTTCACCGTGTTAGCCAGGATGGTCTCGATCTCCTGACGTCGTGTTCCGCCCGTCTCGGCCTCCCAAAGTGCTGGGATTACAGGCTTGAGCCACCGCGCCTGGCCTATTACCAACATTTCTTAAAACCCTGAAACTTTAATGATCAATTTAAACTCAATAATTTCAAAAAATTAAATAATTTTTACCTTAAAATCTTGTCATACTGCATGTATTAACATATTTACTGATGTACAAAGTAAAATTATTTATATACTCTATGTAAATTGGTTACTGAAATATGTTAAGTACCTTGCTTAAGACACAGAATTCTTTCTCTTTGGCCAGAAAGGTGGGTAGAAAGGCAAATCTTTCAAAATTCGGTCTAATTTTACTAAATCCATAAATGTTGAGCTGTCGAACGAAACTTTTGATATTGTCAGTTTGAAATATTCAGCAAGGATTCTTTCCAAAATTTCTTTTGTGAAGTGTTCTTCATATATCACTATGCAAGTTCCATTCTCATCCCATGAAATAGACTTGAATTGGTCACTTTCAACTATTTTCCAAAGTTTCCTGGGAAAGGTCAGAGAAAAGAAATCATTATCTTTATCTGGCTCAGAGACACAAACTGTGTAACGTGGTCTTTTTAAGAAGAATCCTTGTGACAAAACCTGAAAAGCATTTTCTTCAATCGTTGACTTTAAGTCTGAGTCCCCAGGGAATGTGTGTTCACACAATGGAGACCTAGTGGAGGCTTCTGAAACAGTTAATTCATCTTTGGGAGAAAAATCTTGAGTTTCTGAAGAACCGTGTTCCATCTCAAATACATATTTATTTAGCTGCTGTTCCAACCTGCATGGTTTTTGCGATTGCAGCTTCAAATGCTATCAGGAGTTCTAGGTAGATGAAGTAATCTACACCATCACCATGGTTCCCAAGCTGAGTAGCAATGATATCACAAGAGGACTTTGGTCTCCTAGCGACCAACAAAAATCTGGCCCAAAATGTTTCCTTCCCAGCCTGAGAAATGCATCCAGCAAAAATAAAATCTAGATTGCTCACTTACTACGTGTAAGATGCAAAAATCTCATCTCTGTAACAGCATATAAATCAATAAGAAAATAATGTCCTCAATCGCTGAAATAAATGTAATTTCTCCCTCACACACAAACTCTTACTAGATTGGTGAGGGGAGCTTCAGACCTGGTAATTGCAAAATGAAAAGGAAAAAGAAAAAAAAATCAGAAGAATTTTGAAAATAAACATGCATACTTACCATTCAAAAGTTTCAACCTTCTGCTTTAGCACTGTTTCTCTTCCTCTTAGTAAAAACCATGTTTTTACTTAAAGTTGCCTTTATCCATAAATTTCTTTCATTTAAGTCTACACTGCAAATCACCAATTTTTAGCAAGAAAACTGATGAAAGCCAAACTGGTGTAAATGAATATACTGTTTCCTAAATTCCACAAATCAACAATTTCATCTTCAAGAAGGTACAACGTGGCTGGTTACTGTGGCTCACAACCATAATCTTAATACTTTGGGAGGCCAACACGGTCAGATCACCTGTGGTCAGAAAGTCGAGCCCAACCTGTTTAACACTGTAAAACCACATCACTAGCAAAATGTAAAAATTAGCCCGGCAACATGGCAGGCACCTGTAATTTCTGCTACTCAGGAGGCTCATGAATGAGAATCACCTGAACTTGAGAGGCAAAGGTTATGGTGAGCTAATAATTACTATTATACTCCAGCCTCAGTGACAGAGAGAGACTCCATCTAAAAAATAATACAAATAAAAATAAATAAAAATAAAAAAATCCAGGCTTGAATAGTTTCAACTTGTTGGAAAACAAAGTTTCAAACGTATTCAATATATTATAGCTGCATACAAACTGGCTCTCCTAGTTACTATTAAACTGTATTTTCACATCTTCCTAATATCCCTCATGTAATATATACTAGTTAGTCCTTAAACACCTAGCCGTTCCTTATCTAAAAAAAAAAAAAAAAAAAAAAAAAAAAAAAAAAAAAAATTGACAGGGTCCTGCCCTAGGCTGTAGCGCAATTGTGTGGTCTCGACTCACTGCAACCTCTGCCTCCCGGTCTCAGGGGATCCTCCTACATCAGTCTCCCAGTTAGCTGGGACCATAAGCACACACTACCAACTCCGGCTAATTCTTTTGTATTTTTCTGTAGAGATGGGGTTTTGTCATGCTGCCCAGACTGCTCTTGAACCTCTCGGTTCAGATGCTATGCCCACCTCCACTTCTCAAAGTGCTGTGGCTAGCGGCATAAGTCACCACACCTGTTCCTGTTAACTAAAAGTTGGTAAGATCTTCAAGAGGAACCATTGAACAATATGCACATTCAACAACAAAACTCTACAAGAATACAATCCCACAGTTTAGTGGTTGTGCGGTCTGTATGTTGCAGTCAGTGATGATGCAGAGAATAACACAGAAAATTATTCAATTTCTTTAATTATTTTAATTTTGTTTTAGAGACAGTATCTTGCTATCAGGCTTGCCTCAAATTATAGGCCTGAAGTGATCCACCCTTCTAAACTTCTAGATTGCTAAGGTTACTGGTGTGAGCCACCATGTCTTCCTAATTTTTAAAATCCTTTGTAGTGATGTAGAAAAACTTTTTTCACTGTGTTTCCATATGTTTCTCTGTGGGTCATTCTGACTGACAGTTCGCAGGCTCATATGAACTTCTAAACGAATGGGCCATCCTTCCACTTACGTTTTCACTGAGAAAGCATTTATTAACTTCCTAACATATACCAGGCAGCATACTGGGAAATAGAGATACAAATGTAGACAGATATGGTCCCCATCTCTTAAGACATCACAGTTTATTCAGGGAGAGATAATCACAATAATGTATGAAAATCTCATAAATGAGGTAAATAAAGACTGCATGCAGGAAAGAGACCTACATGATTCACCTAGTGGGAGTCAGGGAAGATATTACTGGGGTGACAGTCCAGCTGTGTCTTGAAAGAAAGTGTAGTTTCTTCAGGATGAGAAATGAATTGACATCAGATACTCACAGTTAAATAAACTGGAGTCCAGTCAGTCACCTATCTTGAAGATGAAATTATTAGTCTAAATACAATCCAAACATCTCAAAGATCTGTACTTCCCTTATTCATTTTGATAGCTGGAGCAAGCCCAATTCCCAGGAACCCTATACAAAATGGTAGAGGGTGTGACCTTAGCATTAAACAAGTCTCATTGAGAAGCCCCAAGCAAGACTGGATGCTAGGGTGAAGTCTTGCTACTTTTAGCATCTGGCAGTTTCAGTGTAGCATCTGGCTGTTATCAGTGTAGACCAATAATACAGCTGTAAATTCAGTGTGGTCCAAGAGATACCCTTAGAAACAGAATATTATTTCTTTAAAAATAAAATAGACTCAATCCCACTTGCCAATATAGACTCCCAGCCGCTCTTCATCCTGACTTTCCCTTGTCCAGTTACTTCCTGGATGACCAGATCAAATGGCCACATGAATGACTTTTGCAGCCCTGGTACCTCCTTTACCCTAGAGACCTTGAACTTTGCTCATTTCCATGGCCCCAGCCAAGCCGGCACAGTGCATTGGGTTTCCATTCTCCACCTGAAACATAATCCTGCAATTCTGTACTTCTGGACAATCCTTATAATTCCACCTGCCACATTCTCTGGATCTAGTCCTTGATCCCTAAGACTGCTATTCAACTGCTATTCCCCCTGGGTTAGCAGCCACTTACCCTCTCCTCTGCTTCCCTTCACTCTGCAAGAGAAGCCCAGAGTCTTCAGTTACATAGGCTGCCATTCTCACATCTAATATGGTAGGCTATCCAAAGCTCCAGTCCTTAAATATCTCCATCTTTCCACCCTAATTGAAAGGGACACAAAAGACAGATGCTTACAGTTCATCCTGAGAAAACCAAAACATAAAAATAAAAAACAAACTCACTGACAAGCATGTGGTTTGGTCTCACTTTATTTCAGGCTCCCTCAACTACACTTGGGCCCTCAATATAGGTGATCAGTGCAAAGCAACACTGATCACCTATATAAGGTGGAACTTATTTAGGGTGTGTTTCTTGTAATCCCATCTTGACTGTTCACCTCCGACATTCTTCCTTGTGCACTTTTCCCTCAGGAAGTGAATCTGTGTATACATTTCAAGGCCCACCCTTCTTTTACTTTGTACTCTTGACCCCAGTTCCTATTGCTCTTCTGAGGCCTTGTTACCTCAATTATATTATCTCATTCCTGGAACGTGAGCCAACCTACCAATAGCTGCAGGAAATTGTTACACAGCAAAATATTTGTAAATGACACCTCTTGGTGGTTTTGAAGTCTCTCAAGTATATGCTTTTCCCAAAATGGTGATGGCCTCAGACTGATTGACAAGCCTTCTCAAAACATTTCCAGAACACAGCTAATTTCTTCTCATACTTTCTTTTGGCTTTCACTTTAATTTTTGCAATCTCAACACGTTTACAAAACTATAACTGCAAATTGATCACACAAAAAAATTTTGTCTATTATACCATAAGAAGGGTAACAAACACTCTCTGTACATCTAGAATCAGCATTAATTCTCTGCCCAAATATATTACATTCATCTTCAGTTTTATCTCACTCACTATATTTGTGGGACTCACTCAAAAGACATGAACAAATGTCAACAGAAATAAAAATAATGTGCACAGTAGTAAAGTATTCCATTCTTTATTAAAATTTAAAATTCCTAGATTCTTTTTATTTTGTATACCTAAGATTAAGACTTTAGAAGACTGTTGGAGAAACCAGCCCCACACCACCCAGAGGGTATCCTGAGTCCGGCGGGATCAAAGGAGTAAGAATGACACAGAATAATTGTTTAAAAGATGGGTCTAGGGGACCGGAGGGCGGGAGGCTTGCTCAGGGCCCAGAGTTCTTGGGCTCCACCCAATTCCTTGCTGTATAAGCTCTTTTAACTTTGGACAGATAGGAGGGGTAGGAAGCAATGAGGGAAAGAACTAATCAGTGAAGGAGAACTCTTGAGTCATTCAGTAAGATTGATAGCAGTGGCAGTTTCTATGAATTTCCTTGAGCAAAGGCGTGTCTCTAAACTACTTACGATCTTGAACTTATTGGAACTGAAACAGGTGGGAGTGCGTTTCAGGAGGAGCCAAGATATTTGATCGTATTCCACTGCTTCAAGGCAGTGTTATTTCCATCAACAACCTGTGGAATGACACTGAGTGTTTATGCTCTCAGAGCATAATTACATAAAGGCAATAAACATTATGTCATATATACATGTACACACATTTATTATATATAAAGTATATATTAACATTATATATATATATGTTAATAAACACCGTTGATATTAAGGCTTGTTCATGGTGTGTGGTTACTATCTCAAGGAACCATCTGCATCTGTCAACTGAAAACCAAGAGCATAAACAAACATAAACTAAATAAAATTTGCAATTTTTGATACACCTATGGTTTTAATAAACTTTAAAGGAATGGTATTAGAACGGCCATCAGTGGTTCCAGCAAGAATATCGGCTACAGAAAACAGAATGAGATAAGCCGGAGATGTCCCCAAAACTTGTATTTTTTTGTTGTTGTTTACCAATATCTAGTATTGAATTATCTTGCTTTCCTTGTAGATGAGGTCTAATCATCTCTCAGTGATATTCAGTGGATCTGTAAGTGCTAGGAGTAATACAAAAATCAGAAGTATTCCAATCACATTGCATTTGAATTCTGTGCTCCAAGCTCCTACCCCTCCAAACTGTCCATCCAAATTAGTGTCTGATGGAGGTCATTAATTTGATTTGCCAATTTTTTATCTATTTGGTTTTGGGAATTCCAAAATTTACAAGAATTTTTCTGCAAACTATCCACAAAGACCAATTTGAATAGTAGAGTGCAAAGCAACACCAGCAGCAGCAGAAGGAGCTATGACAGCTATAAGACCCATAACCACATCTATTAAAGTAAATATGAATCTCTTTGATGGATTAAGTATTCCTTTTAGTAGTTCAGTGATAACATTTATGGAGCGATAAGCCTCCTCAGGTCTATTGAGGGAAATGAGTATCCAAACTCTTTCTCAGGTCCTAACCAGTAAAAATATTATTATC
Source organism: Rhinopithecus roxellana (assembly GCF_007565055.1). NCBI lineage: Eukaryota > Metazoa > Chordata > Mammalia > Primates > Cercopithecidae > Rhinopithecus > Rhinopithecus roxellana. Next base: position 1,890,925 of record NC_044570.1, read on the forward strand.
TTTATTTATAATGCAGGTAAAAAGATGACAGTTAAGGCATGTTATGGTGTGACAGTGAGGTAGGATATTAGTTTTCCCCACTGCCAACATAAAAGGAGGTTTAACATAACTCTGCGATGGGACCATCTGATTATAGGTCATGGCTACAACAAATAAAAGTGTTTCACTGTGGGTCTCCCTTTTATATTCTCCTTTCCAAATCCAAATTGGGATTTGAGCCATAATTAACTTCCACAGTTCTGGATGTTGTGGTCTTATAATTGGATTAATCATTTTTGGGCTTGGAGGAGACATACCATTCTCTTCCCACTTAATACGATAATTTGTTTCAATTCTTCTATGTAATGTTGGTGCATTATCTGCATAGTTGTTTACAAAAGGAGTCCCTCCACAGTCTTCTTGCTGTCCAGTACAATTCACTGCAAAGTGTCCCCTAGGGATCCAATCAATGATGATTTTATAGGAATTCTTTCCAGTACAGCAGTGCTGTTTGCAATACGATCTTTCCAGGTTAGCACGTCTAGCTTTTCAGACATTTAATGAGCTGCGAAGGGCAGGGCTTCTATTAGGTTGAAATTTATTACTCTAAAAATGTGTCATAACATAGCTGTGCTCAAGGTATTTAATAGTGTTGAAAGTTTAAAATGTTCCTCCACTGATTGCATGAATAGAGGCTTGTTATCCATTATGTGTAGGGACATAAGGCATCCAATTTTGTTTTCATAATATAATCATCCTGCTGGCAGCCCCAGGCCAATGGGAGGAAAGTAATAACCAATGGAAACATTCATTAATGTTCCTGCCTGCTCTGGATGAGTGGGACCTTGGTTATCTATTGGTCCAGGCATCCAGATCCTATCATTAATATAACCCCCCCACCAGGGGTTCTAATTATGTAACAGGCCTAATCAGTGGTGGGAATGGAATGTAGGCCTAGTAAGGGTAACTTTGATCTGACTCTCCCTTAATAGGTCTAATTGCTGCCTGACATTCTGTATTAGTATTTTCATAAGCAAGCAGCTGGACAATCAGTTTCCTGGCATGAGAATCCCAAATAACCTTTTGGGCCACGTCTTGCAAAGCAGTGATCAAATCTGGATAAGGCTCCCTTGGAACCTGTGGAACTGAGTTAAAAGAAGGTTATTAGCACCAGGATAGTGAGTTGTTTCACGGGCTCTTAGATAAGGAAAATTTGTCCCATATTGTGCAATTGCTTGCTTTAAGTCTTTTAACTTTTTAATAAGAAATGGCTCCTAGTGGGCTTGAGCATGTTCTCCAGGCTCCTCAGCTGGCAAAATAATTAGCGGAAACTGTCAAGTATCCAAATCCTCTATTACTCCTGCCTGGCAGATAGATTGCCTGGATTGTCTCTGCACCATAATTTGTATTTGGACTGGCTCGCAGCATTCCTTTACCATAATTAACAGGTGTATTGCAGGATCTGGCCAGCAGTCTGCGAGGCAATGAAGTTTTTTCTTTGTTCCCAGGTGGATCGGCAGATCAAGAAATAATGGACAGACAAAAGATAGTGAAAGCTGGGTCCGGAGTATCACCACCTTCTGATCCTGTGATGCCGCCAATGCACTGTGTATGCCAGCATTTATTATGAAGTTTAATGAGGGCAGGGGTAGGATAGTGAGGGATTTAGGATCATTTGATTATGACGTGAGATGGTCACATAGGAATGAAGTAATTCTTTAACATAACATCAGTATGCAGAAGTACAGTCTACAGAGACAAGAATTTAAAATACAGTGTGTGCACCAGCAATTTCTAATGCTGCCTTAAAACCATTAGAAACCACAGTCTTTCCATAACTCATGTCTTTTGATCTGACTCTCCCTTAATAGGTCTAATTGCTGGCTGACATTCTGTATTAGCATTTTCATTTTGTAAGCAAGTAGCTGAACAATCACTTTACAAGGATGAGAATCTCGAATAGCCTTTGGAGCTGTATCTTGCAAATGGGTGATAAAATCCGGAGAATCTCCCTTGGAAGCTGTGGAACTGAGTTAAGAGAAGTCTGAGTAGTACCTATGTCTTCCACACGTAGGTTATATCTAGCCATGGGAAGAGGAGGGCATTTATAGCTCTATCTTATCCATATGAACCGGAGCCCCTCATGCATCCATTTGTAGGCTCTCCACAAGGGCCACATTCCATTGCCAGAGCTATGAACGTCTGCTTTTCTGGGAGAGGAATCTCGGTGATGTGAAACCTCCCTGCTGCATGTCCATTCATAGGCTCCCTGCAGGGGGAAGCACATCATGCACTGTTGGCTCATTGTGGTAACCCAACCTGGTATTCTCTTTACACAATCCTGTATGCAATTTTGTATTTACAATAATCAGGAGCCTGTCATCTTTTATTCCTTTGCAATAGTTTCAGGGGGTCTTCCTCCATCTCCCTCTTTTCTCTGATTTAAATGAACCATAGCAATCATAGCTTGGCATTGATCACGAGTGGATTGAAGAATATTTTTTCCAATTTTACACATGAACAATAAACCAATAGCATAAATTTTACACAGAACAAAATTAATGATAGTGGATCCTCCCAGGATTTTACACATTGAATATGGTTGAGATTAGATGACCCCTTAGGAATACCATCTAAAACTTCAGCAACAGGTGAAGCAGTTAAGTGTGCCTGAGACACCTCAAATATCTGTTCTTTTAGCTTGCTTATGTCTAAATATAAATTATCTTCACTTCCTTGAAAATGGCATTTACTGATTCCCTATTGTGAACACACTCCTTATATTGGAATGGTAGCATACAAAAATTGCAAGTATTCCAACCACATTGCATTTGCAATCTATGTTCTAGACCCATAATTCTATTTCCCATCCATGTAACAGTTTGTCTTAGGTCATTAACTTGATGGGCCAATTTTTGATCAATATCTGACTGAAAATTCCCCATCAAAGTGGTATTATTTTGCCATTTATCAACAAAATGAACAGTTTGGATAGATTGACATAATTCCACTCCAGCAGTAGCAGCATTTGCAGTAACAGCAGGCACAGTAACAGCAATGAAGCCCATTATTACAGAAATCAAAGGGAAAATAAATCACTTACTCCTTTTAAGAGTTATCTGTAGAATATTATTAACAACATGAATAGAAGGGGAGGATTCCCAAGGACTATGTAAGACTACGGGGAGCCAAATACCTTCTCTTCTCTGGCTCTATTAGAATACTGTAATATTGATTAAAGGACGACTATCAAGTATGCAAGGTAACAATTATTATGTTTGTTTTTGAACTAATATGCACCTTTCATACTAGTAGCATATATGGTGGTTTAACACAACTTTTAAGTGCTACAGTTTTGTTGGACTCCGTAGTAAATATGTTTTAGGATGTTACTCTTTTTTGTGAAGGTGGGTAATAGCTTGTACAAGAGGGGTGGGGGGACATTAGCAATGGGAGGGACTACAATTCCTCATCACCTTTACTATCCCATCTTTGAACTGACATTTTGATGATTGCCGTACTGATATTTTTGACTGTGTGGAAATAGTACTGTAAATCAATCTGTTGTTTTTGTGTTTGAGGTGACAAGGTGGATTCACTTGTTACACTTTCTCCATCCGAAACTCTCATACCAGTCACAGCTATGGTTAATATTTTTAACTTTTTTTTTTCTTCTTCTTTTGACAAAGTGACCACTATGATGTTTGCATCAAAACCAGAAATTTTAATAATACATTGATGTCCCAACCCAATTAAAGTGGCCATTTGATCAAGATATATTGAAGAAGTTTTAGAGGCTGAATTAGGAAGTAATATCCATTCATTTAGAGAATGATTTTGTACTATAAGTCCCACAGGAGAGCGGATGGAAGGAAAAACTAAAAATTGTAAAGGCAAATTTTGGTCAATATGAGAAACTTGGAACTCTCTCACTCTTCGTTCTACAAAAGACAACTCTTGCTTTGCTGGTTTAGATAGAGAGTGAGAACACTTTAAATCTGTATCTCCTGATAATGTAGCAAACAGATGAGATCATGCATAAATAGGGAATTCTAGGTTTGGTCTGAGATAATGGATGTCACCTAGTAATTTTTGAAAATAATTTAAGGTGCTTCAATTGTCAGTATGAAGTTAGACCTTTGGGGGCTTAATGGAGCAAGTTTCTAGCTGCATTCCTAAGTACAGAAAAGGAGTGGCTTGTGGAATTTTATCAGGAGCAATGTGGAGTTCTGCATTGGCAACAGCTAGTTTTGAAGGGGTAAAACATTGAATTTATTCATCTTTACTAGGAGCAGCAATCAGTATGTCATCTATATAAGTAAGAATGTGATTATTTTTAAAAGTCTGTCAGATGTAACACAGTACTGACAAACAACTGACAAACCGTAGGACTGTTAATCATCCTTGAGGTGAAACTTTCCATTGATATCTAGCTGTGGGAGCTGAATTGTTAAAGGAATGTATAGTGAAAGCAAATTTTTCACACACTCACGTGTCTAAAGGAAAATGAAAAAAAAAAAAAAAAAAACAGACTTTAAGGTCAATGATTATAAAGACCATTCCTTAGAAATCATGGAGGGGGAGGGCATAGTGTCTTGTAACAACCCATAGGTTTAATAACTGAATTAACAGCTCTTAAGTCTGTTACAATCCTCCATTTTCCTGACTTTTTTTCATTTAACAAACACAAGGAAATTCCATGGAGACAAGGAGAACTGAATAGTGTTTGTGTGTAGTAAATAATTAACAATTTCAATGAAAGCCTCCAATTTGTGTTTGAAAAGCGGCAACTACTCTACCCAAGCAGGTGACTCACACATCCATTGAGTAGGGGCAGAGGAAGAGAAGGAGAGTGAGGGTGCTGAGATGCTGACAGGGGGAAGCAGGATTCCAAGCCTCTGAAAGAAGGGGTCCTGGAGCGTCAAAAGAAACAGTGGGCTTAGAAGAGGAGAGAGGTCCAAAAGGATGAGAGGAATGAGAAATGGACCATTCTGATGAATGCCACACATCCTCCTCTGGCAGAGAGGTCATTGGCTTAGCAGAGGAAGAGGTAACATATTCAGGTTCTGAGATAGGAGGCAGAGAGAGGGGATCATCACCACATTCCTCCAGTTGTGGAGAAAAGAAGGAGAGATTGAATTCCTCTTCATGATTAGAAGGAGGACTAGTAGGTGGCCAGGTACAAGAGTTAAAGGCTGCAGCTCACCATCCATCTTAACTTGTGGCAGTTGAAGAGGATCACTAAACTGAAAAGGAAGTAAAGCAACATGAATAAGAGCCCAGTCAGTTCCAATAGGAAGAGTAAGTAAAATACCACCTTTCATGAGTTGTCAGAGAGTGGGGCCAACACTTTCGCCATCTAAAAGGTCCATAGAACTTTTGTCAGGGAACAAAGGACAATGGTTTTCAATAGTCTGAAATAAGATAATAAGGTTATTGGAATCAGCCTTGAATCCACCATGTTTCAGAAGAACTTTAATAAAAGAAAGATAAGCTTGGTGTTTAGACTGTGACTGTCCCATAGTAACCCTGGAATAATACCAGCCAACAAACCTGAAAAGTGGGTAGAGTCGGAAAATGTGTACCCAGAGACTTTACCATGAAGAATGAAGACTAGTCGTCATGAACCTGCACCCCGAGTGCACTGAGCCAAAGATAAAAGAAGGCCAGGCTGGGCACCAGATATTGCAGGATCTAGCCAGCAGCACACAATGCAATGGGACTCTTTCTGTGTTCCCAGGCAGCTCAGCAGGTTGATAAATAATAGACACACACAAGATAGTGAAAGCTGGGTCTAAGGGGGTCACCACTTTCTGGTCCTACAATGCAATCCATGCACTGGATATAGCGGCATTTATTATTAAATTAGTGAGGGTGGGGACAGGTCAGTGGAAACTGTTAAAGTGTATGAATGTGATAAGTTTCTGCTATAATAATTATACGAATAATTGCTACACAATATGCAAAGTAAAAGGTGGTGAAAAAGTTAGAGAAATATGTATCAAAATGAATTCCAGACCAAGCACAGTGGCTCACAGCTGTAATCCCAGCACTCCGAGAGGCCGAGGTAGACAGATATCCTGGAGTTACAATTGGGACCAAGCCTGGCAAACATCATGAAACCCCATCTCTAGTAAAAATACAAAATTTAGCCAGGCTTGATGGTGTATGCCTGTAATCACAGCTACTTCAGAGGCTGAAGGAGGATATTTGCTTGAACCCAGAAGGCAGTGGTTACAGTGAACCAAGATCATGCCTTAGAACTCCAGCCAGGGTGACAGAGCCAGACCCTGTCTCTAAAAAATAAATAAGTAAATATATTCCTAATGTTGATAAATTAAATTTGGATGCCTATGAAGAAATCCAGCGTATCTAACACAAGATCAGGAAACCAAACTCTGCATTTTCTCACCCTAAGTGGGAGCTGAAAAATAACACAAGAAAACCAGGAAGGAAACGTCACACACAGGGGTCTGTTTGGGTCTGTGGGGCTATACCTAATGTAGATGAGAAGTTGATGGGTGCAGTAAACCACAATGGCAAGTGTATACCTTTGTAACAAGCCTGCATATTCTGCCTATGTATCCCAGAACTGAAAGTATAAAACAAAAAGGTTTTCTTTCAAATGTTATAAGACCCATTGCAGTGGTTCATTCCTGGAATCCTAGCACTTTGGGAGGCCAAGGCAAGGGGATCACTTGAGGTCAGGAGCTTAAGACTAACCTAGCCAACATGGTGAAACAGTGACTCCACTAATAATACAAAAATTAGCTAGGTGTTGGGGTAGGTGCCTGTGATCCCAGACTACCAGTAGGGGAAAGAGGCCAAAAACAGTTATAGTAGGCAGCACTTTAAAAATGGATATTAAGCTACCACAATCTTAAAAACAAAAAATTATTTAATCAATCAAGGGAGGGTATCACAACTCAAACCTGTGAACCCACCAATTTGAGAGGTTGAGACAGGTGGATCACCTGAGCTCAGGAGTTCAATAACATCCTGACCAATACAGTAAAACCCCATCTCTGCCACAAATACAAAATGTTAGCCAGGTGTTGGGGAGTGCTCCTGTAGTCAAACTACTCCTCAGGAGGCTGAAGCAGAATTGTTGAAGCCAGGAAGCAGAAGTTGCAGTGAGGCAAGATGACGCCACTGCACTCCATCTTGGGTGACAGAGAGAGATTCATTTCCAAACAAAAACAAAACAAAAGAAAACAAAATTATTGTGCTAAGTTTCTTGTGTCCTTAAAACTTTGAAACAGAAAACTTTGGAATAATTACAGACAAAATACAGAAAATAAAAACATATGAACAACACTGAAAGTGAAATCTGACATAAACTGTTGAGTCTGAGTGATAATGTCACATCAGGTTAGGGTTGTCCATTATAGAACATGTACCACTTTGATGCAAGATGTTGACAGTGGGGGAGGTTGTACATGTTTAGGAGCAGCGGGTTGTATGTGAATGCCCTGCACTTCTCACCCAGCTTTGCTGTTAACTCATAATAGCCCTAAAAAATAAAGTCTACTAAACACACACACACACACACACACACACACACACACACACACACACACACACGTACTACCAAAGGGAATGTTTGCTGCGATTGGCTTTAAAATAATAAAGTGAGACTAATGTTCACAGTAATAGTGAAGAAATTAAAAGAATTAAAAATGTACTAAATATAAAAAGAAAGTCTTTTTAGTAATTGAGAACATTATGTAATTTTTCAAATTACATAGTTTTCACACATAAGTACAAAGAAGAGAAACATCTGAAAAGACTAGGGCAAAACAAAGAAACAAACAAACAAACAAAAAAGAGTACAATTTAGAGAACTGGGTTTACTCTCCTGCGCTGTCACCTAAAAAGGGCTTGATTCACCGCTCCAGACTCTGGTTCCTCATCTCTAACACACAGAACATTTACAGTGTGCCTATCACAGTGCCTGCCTTACAGCAGACATTCAGCAGATTGGCCCAGTCTTATTAGACAACACAAAAGAGAGATAGATCAATTTTAGATGTGAAACATTTAGAGATTCTATATCACAGTTTTACAAAAGATTAAATCAGAGGCCAACAAATTAATTTCAAATTTAGTACCCACTTGTTATATAACAAATATATTATATGCTGTACAATATGAATTAAAAGAGAAAGGAGAAATAGACATTGTCAATAAACACTTAGGTATAATTCAGCATTTTACAGTCAGCTGAGGAAGACACTGTTAAGAAATAATTCAAAAACAGACAAGGAAAGACTCTATCCTTTCTTTTGCTAAGCCACTTTCTAGGAAAAAAGAATGAATAAAAGTGAATAGTCATAGACACATCTTTGTAAGTGAAGGGCCACTAAGGAGTTAGAGCCACTTAGTAAGAGGGAGATCCTTTCCACTGATATAAACTGAGGATACAGTTCTCCATTCCATACAGGGCTCATCAACACGTGAAATAGCTGGTTTTGAAGTTGTGTCTAGCAAATAAACAAGAGGAAAGAAAGACAAACAAGTGATGAAATTTCAGCAGGATTATCTCAATAGAAATACAGACAGATATGCTACATTCACTGGAAACCTGCCTCTTATTTTCATAACCCTTCCAGATCCATGAGAGAAGCAACACAATGGGTTCTAGAAAAAGCTGTCTTTCCCCAGCTTCCAAGTGAAACTCATGGTTAGACTGACCTGCTTTCAGACTCATAATTTTGATTTCCTAGAAGCCCATTTCAGTAGCTTATAACTGAGATACAAAGCATAGAAAAGCATTCTGCCAGTTTATCGCACCTCTGAGGATTGTTAGAGAAAGTAACCAAAATGTTAAACAACAAGGAACTGCTACATATATTAGAACAATATCCGAACATAAGCCTGTTGAAAGTGAAAATGAGGATTACAAGAAATCTTTAAGGAAACAGGGTAATGCTCAAACCATATCACTGAAATTAAAGATGACATATACACAGTATATATCTACATGTTTTAATGTAAAACATGCTTTTGAAATGCATATTGCAATGAAAACAGGTGGCACTAAACCTACACCTGGCTGTTAATCCAAATACAAAGTATACTAACAGATATTTGCTGGCCAAATTAAATATTCAGACATTTCAATACATTGGAGGATAAAATATTTCAATCCTAAAACTATTACCAAATAGTACAGTGGTATTTTCTATGTGATGTTAGGAACCTGTTAACCAGATTTAGAAAACAAGCCTAACCTTATTAAAAGGTTTTCATTATATCAATGCTTCCTGCTTTTATCTTAATGTCACTTCAATTAATTATTTGAACATGCCCCTTTCAGTTGACTCAAACTCACATTTTCTCAATCTTTTTACCACTTTTTCTTTTTTTTTTTTCCTGAGACAGGGTCTCATGCTGTCCCTTAGGCCAGAGTACAGTGGTGGCATATGAGCTACCTGCCGCCTTGACCCCATCTGGCCTCAGGTGATTGTCTGCCATCAGCCTCCAGACTAGCTGGGAATACAGGCACATAAGACCACAGCCAGCTAATTTTTGTATTCCTTTTGTACAGATGTGTTGTTTCTTATTTCCCCCTGTTACCTAGGCTGGTCTCAAACTCCTGGGCTCAAGCAGCTGTCTGCCTCAGCCCTCCAGACTGCTGTTATTACAGGCATGAGTCACTATGCCCAGCTCAATCTGTTCAACTTAGTCGCCAAATCTCTCGGTGCCTCAGAATGCCTTTCCTTATGGATTATATCTTTCATCTTTTCCAGAATAAAAAACATCCTTTCTTATCAACTGGTGTTTCAAGAGGCATATCGTAGTCCCTTGCACTTGTAAGAACTTATATTTATAGCACACATACTTCAGGTAGAAGTCTGTGGTCTACAGATCCTTGTTACAGTGTCTCTCTTTTCTAGGTAAGTGATGTGAGCTCAAACTGGTTTTAGCATTCCCCCACAGATGCCTCCTGGAAATTTCTACGGCAATCTCATTATGTCGTTTTTCTTCTCGCCACTCTGTATTGTCCTCAACTTACTGCCAACCTCTGTGAAATCTTCTAGGTGTCTGCTGGTGCTATATGGTCCAGTCCAAGGCAAGTGCAACTTACTCCACCAGACACTCAGGGTCCCTTGAGCTGAATGTGCCATACTTTCAGATAAAGAGAACCTTGTCTTTATAATTTCATGTTAGAGATTTGGTAGTTTTCTTATGAAAATATATTGGATTCTACAAGAACTATGATAGTTATATAATTTCTTTTTTTTTTTAATTGTAAGTGTTTTTTTTTTTTATTATACTTTAAGTTCTAGGGTACATGTGCATAACGTGCAGGTTTGTTACATATGTATACTTATGCCATGTTGGTGTGCTGCACCCATCAACTCGTCAGCACCCATCAATTCATCATTTATATCATGTATAACTCCCCAATGCAATCCCTCCCTCCTCCCCCCTCCCCCCTCCCCATGATAGGCCCCAGTGTGTGATGTTCCCCTTCCCGAGTCCATGTGATCTCATTGTTCAGTTTCCACCTATGAGTGAGAACACACGGTGTTTGGTTGTCTCTTCTTGTGATAGTTTGCTAAGAATGATGGTTTCCAGCTGCATCCATGTCCCTACAAATGATGCAAACTCATCCTTTTTTATGGTTGCATAGTATTCCATGGTGTACATGTGCCACATTTTCTTAATCCAGTCTGTCACAGATGGACATTTGGGTTGATTCCAAGTCTTTACTATTGTGAATAGTGCCGCAATAAACATACGTGTGCATGTGTCTTTGTAGTAGACTAATTTATAATCCTTTGGGTATATACCCAGTAGTGGGATGGCTGGGTCATATGGTACATCTAGTTCTAGATCCTTGAGGAATTGCCATACTGTTTTCCATAATGGTTGAACTAGTTTACAATCCCACCAATAGTGTAAAAGTGTTCCTATTTCTCCACATCCTCTCCAACACCTGTTGTTTCCTGACTTCTTAATGATTGCCATTCTAACTGGTGTGAGATGGTATCTCATTGTGGTTTTGATTTGCATTTCTCTGATGGCGAGTGGTGATGAGCATTTTTTCATGTGTCTGTTGGCTGTATGAATGTCTTCTTTTGAGAAATGTCTGTTCATATCCTTTGCCCACTTTTTGATGGGGTTGTTTGTTTTTTTCTTGTATATTTGTTTGAGTTCTTTGTAGATTATGGATATTAGCCCTTTGTCAGATGAGTAGGTTGCAAAAATTTTCTCCCATTCTGTAGGTTGCATGTTCACTCTGATGGTAGTTTCTTGTGCTGTGCAAAAGCTCTTTAGTTTAATTAGATCCCATTTGTCAATTTTGGCTTTTGCTGCCATTGCTTTTGGTGTTTTAGACATGAAGTCCTTGCCCATGCCTATATCCTGAATGGTACTACCTAGATTTTCTTCTAGGGTTTTTATGGTATTAGGTCTAACATTTAAGTCTCTAATCCATCTTGAATTAATCTTCGTATAAGGAGTAAGGAAAGGATCCAGTTTCAGCTTTCTACTTATGGCTAGCCAATTTTCCCAGCACCATTTATTAAATAGGGAATACTTTCCCCATTTCTTGTTTCTCTCAGGTTTGTCAAAGATCAGATGGTTGTAGATGTGTGGTATTATTTCTGAGGACTCTGTTCTGTTCCATTGGTCTATATCTCTGTTTTGGTACCAGCACCATGCTGTTTTGGTTACTGTAGGCTTGTAGTATAGTTTGAAGTCAGGTAGCGTGACACCTCCAGCTTTGGCCTTTTGACTTAGGATTGTCTTGGCAATGCGGGCTCTTTTTTGGTTCCATATGAACTTTAAAGCAGTTTTTTCCAATTCTGTGAAGAAACTCATTGGTAGCTTGATGGGGAAGGCATTGAATCTGTAAATAACCTTGGGCATTATGGCCATTTTCACGATATTGATTCTTCCTATCCATGAGCATGGTATGTTTTTCCATTTGTTTGTGTCCTCTTTTATTTCACTGAGCAGTGGTTTGTAGTTCTCCTTGAAGAGGTCCTTTACATCCCTTGTAAGCTGGATTCCTAGGTATTTGATTCTCTTTCAAGCAATTGTGAATGGAAGTTCATTCCTGATTTGGCTCTCTGCTTGTCTGTTACTGGTGTATAAGAATGCTTGTGATTTTTGCACATTAATTTTGTATCCTGAGACTTTGCTGAAGTTGCTTATCAGCTTAAGGAGATTTTGGGATGAGACAATGGGGTTTTCTAAATATACAATCATGTCATCTGCAAACAGGGACGATTTGACTTCTTCTTTTCCTAACTGGATACCCTTTATTTCTTTCTCTTGCCTGATTGCCCTAGCCAGAACTTCCAAGACTATGTTGTATAGGAGTGGTGAGAGAGGGCATCCCTGTCTTGTGCCAGTTTTCAAAGGGAATTTTTCCAGTTTTTGCCCATTCAGAATGAAATTAGCTGTGGGTTTGTCATAAATAGCTCTTATTATTTTGAGGTACATTCCATCAATACCGAATTTATTGAGCGTTTTTAGCATGAAGGGATGTTGAATTTTGTCAAAAGTCTTTTCTGCATCTCTTGAGATAATCATGTGGTTCTTGTCTTTAGTTCTGTTTATATGCTGGATTACGTTTATTGATTTGCAAATGTTGAACCAGCCTTGCATCCCAGGGATGAAGCCCACTTGATCATGGTGGATAAACTTTTTGATGTGCTGACGAATCCGGTTTGCCAGTATTTTATTGAGAATTTTTGCATCGCTGTTCATCAGGGATATTGGTCTAAAATTCTCTTTTTTTTGTGTGTGTGTCTCTGCCAGGCTTTGGTATCAGGATGATGTTGTCCTCATAAAATGAGTTAGGGAGGATTCCCTCTTTTTCTATTGATTGGAAGAGTTTCAGAAGGAATGGTACCAGCTCCTCCTTGTACCTCTGGTAGAATTCAGCTGTGAATCCATCTGGTCCTGGACTTTTTTGGGGGGGGTAGGCTATTAATTGTTGCCTCAATTTCAGAGCCTGCTATTGGTGTATTCAGGGATTCAACTTCTTCCTGGTTTCGTCTTGGGAGAGTGTAAGTGTCCAGGAAATTATCCATTTCTTCTACATTTTCTAGTTGATTTGCGTAAAGGCGTTTATAGTATTCTCTGATGGTTGTTAGTATTTCTGTGGGGTCAGTGGTGATATACCCTTTATCATTTTTTATTGCGTCTATTTGATTCCTCTCTCTTTTCTTCTTTATTAGTCTTGCTAGCAGTCTGTCAATTTTGTTGATCTTTTCAAAAAACCAACTCCTGGATTCATTGATTTTTTGGAGGGTTTTTTTGTGTCTCTATCTCCTTCAGTTCTGCTCTGATCTTAGTTATTTCTTGCCTTCTGCTAGCTTTTGAATGTGTTTGCTCTTGCCTCTCTAGTTCTTTTAATTGTGATGTTAGAGTGTCCATTTTAGATCTTTCCTGTTTTCTCTTGTGGGTATTTAGTGCTATCAATTTCCCTCTACACACTGCTTTAAATGTGTCCCAGAGATTCTGGTATGTTGTATCTTTGTTCTCATTGGTTTCAAAGAACATCTTTATTTCTGCCTTCATTTCGTTATGTACCCAGTAGTCATTCAGGAGCAGGTTGTTCAGTTTCCATGTAGTTGAGCGGTTTTGATTGAGTTTCTTAGTCCTGAGTTCTAGTTTGATTGCACTGTGGTCTGAGAGACAGTTTGTTATAATTTCTGTTCTTTTACATTTGCTGAGGAGTGCTTTACTTCCAATTATGTGGTCAATTTTGGAATAAGTGCAATGTGGTGCTGAAAAGAATGTATATTATTTTGATTTGGGGTGGAGAGTTCTATAGATGTCTATTAGGTCTGCTTGGTGCAGAGATGAGTTCAATTCCTGGATATCCTTGTTAACTTTCTGTCTCGTTGATCTGTCTAATGTTGACAGTGGAGTGTTGAAGTCTCCCATTATTATTGTATGGGAGTCTAAGTCTCTTTGTAAGTCTCTAAGGACTTGCTTTATGAATCTGGGTGCTCCTGTATTGGGTGCATATATATTTAGGAGAGTTAGCTCTTCCTGTTGAATTGATCCCTTTACCATTATGTAATGGCCTTCTTTGTCTCTTTTGATCTTTGATGGTTTAAAGTCTGTTTTATCAGAGACAAGGATTGCAACCCCTGCTTTTTTTTGTTCTCCATTTGCTTGGTAGATCTTCCTCCATCCCTTTATTTTGAGCCTATGTATGTCTCTGCATGTGAGATGGGTCTCCTGAACACAGCAGACTGATGGGTCTTGACTCTTTATCCAGTTTGCCAGTCTGTGTCTTTTAATTGGAGCATTTAGTCCATTAACATTTAAGGTTAATATTGTTATGTGTGAACTTAGTCCTTTCATTATGATATTAACTGGTTATTTTGCTTGTTAGTTGATGCAGTTTCTTCCTAGCCTCGATGGTCTTTACATTTTGGCATGTTTCTGTGATGGCTGGTACCGGTTGTTCTTTTCCATGTTTAGGGCTTCCTTTAGGGTCTCTTGTAAGGCAGGCCTGGTGGTGACAAAATCTCTAAGCATTTGCTTATCTGTAAAGGATTTTATTTCTCCTTCACTTATGAAACTTTGTTTGGCTGGATATGAAATTCTGAGTTTAAAATTCTTTTCTTTAAGAACGTTGAATATTGGCCCCCACTCTCTTATGGCTTGTAGAGTTTCTGCCAAGAGATCTGCTGTTAGTCTGATGGGCTTCCCTTTGTGGGTAACCCGACCTTTCTCTCTGGCTGCCCTTAAGATTTTTTCCTTCATTTCAACTTTGGTGAATCTGGCAATTATGTGTCTTGGAGTTGCTCTTCTGGAGGAGTATCTTTGTGGCGTTCTCTGTATTTCCTGAATTTGAATGTTGGCCTGCCCTACTAGGTTAGGGAAGTTCTCCTGGATGATATCCTGAAGAGTGTTTTCCAACTTGGTTCCATTTTCCCCCTCACTTTCAAGCACCCCAATCAGATATAGATTTGGTCTTTGTACATAATCCCATACTTCTTGCAGGCTTTGTTCATTTCTTTTTCTTCTTTTTTCTTTTGGTTTCTCTTCTCGCTTCATTTCATTCATTTGATCCTCAATCGCTGATACTCTTTCTTCCAGTTGATCGAGTCGGTTATTGAAGCTTGTGCATTTGTCACGTATTCCTCGTGTCATGGTTTTCATCTCTGTCATTTCATTTATGATCTTCTCTGCATTAATTAGTCTAGCTGTCAATTCTTCCACTCTTTTTTCAAGATTTTTAGTTTTTTTGCTCTGGGTACGTAATTCCTCCTTTAGCTCTGAGAATTTTGATGGACTGAAGCCTTCTTCTCTCATCTCGTCCAAGTCATTCTCTGACCAGCTTTGATCCGTTGCTGGCGATGGGCTACGCTCCTTTGCAGGGGGAGATGCGCTCTTATTTTTTTTCAATTTCCAGCTTTTCTATCCTGCTTCTTCCCCATCTTTGTGGTTTTATCTGTCTCTGGTCTTTGATGATGGTGACGTACTGATGGGGTTTTGGTATAGGTGTCCTTCCTGTTTGATAGTTTTCCTTCGGACAGTCAGAAGGACTGTCTATTGGTCTGTTGGAGATTGCTTGAGGTCCACTCCAGACCCTGTTTGCCTGGGTATCAGCAGCAGAGGTTGCCGAAGACAGAATATTGCTGAACAGCGAGGGTACCTGTCTGATTCTTCCTTTGGAAGTTTCCTCTCAGGGGTGTACTCCACCCTGTGAGGTGTGGGGTGTCAGACTGCCCCTAGTGGGGGATGTCTCCCAGCTAGGCTACTCAGGGGTCAGGGACCCACCTGAGCAGGCAGTCTGCCTGTTCTCAGATCTCAACCTCCGCGTTGGGAGATCCATGGCTCTCCCCAAAGCTGTCAGACAGAGTCGTTCGCGTCTGCACCGGCCCCCGCTGTTTCCCCTGTTGGTCTTCAGCTGTGCGTTGTCCCCAGAGGTGGAGACTAGGCTTCCTCGGTCTGCTGTGAGCTCCACCCAGTTCGAGTTCCCAGCGGCTTTGTTTACCTACTTAAGCCTCAGCAATGGCGGGCGCCCCTCCCCCAGTCTCACTGCTGCCTTGAGGATAGATCGCGGCAGACTGCTGTGTTAGCAGTGAGGGACGCTCCGTGGGTGTGAGACCCTCCCGGCCAGGTGTGGGATATATTCTCCTGGTGTGCCTGTCTGCTTAAAGCGCAGCATTGGTGTGGGAGTTACCCGATTTTCCAGGTGTTGTGTGTCTCAGTTCCCCTGACTAGGAAAACGGATTCCCTTCCCCCTTGGCTTCCAGGTGAGGCGATGCCTCGCCCTGCTTCAGCTCTCGCTGGTCAGGCTGCAGCAGCTGACCCGCACCGATTGTCCGGCACTCCCTAGTGAAATGACCCCAGTACCTCAGTTGAAAATGCAGAAATCACCGGTCTTCTGTGTCACTCGCGCTGGGAGTTGGAGACTGGAGCTGTTCCTATTAGGCCATCTTGCTCCGCCCCTCAGTTATATAATTTCTTTATTCCAGAAGCCACATATCTTCACTAGTGTGTGGTAAACAGTGCCAAGCTTACTGGCATCTTCCTCTACAATGTCAGGTTTCAGTTAGAAAACAAAACAAGAGAAGAATTCTATACTTACTGTTCTTCATTTTTGACTCTCAATATTGAATGCTAAAAATATGTACAATTTTACAATTAATTAGGAGTCATGTGTTGAAGAACATGCCTGAGAGGTTCTATTTTGTAATTGTTGGCCACAATGATAATACAGTTATTAAAATGAAGTGTTTTTTTTCCAGCTGAGAAGGTAGAATCCAAAGTGCATGTGACACCTTAAATTTCATAAGAACTTTCATGCCATCAAAGCGATATGATATAATGTGATTTTAGGACTGAAAAATATGGATAGATGTGGTAAATGAAATCCAACATAATTAAATGAGGCTTGTTCAGGAATCCCAGAGATGGATAGAAGCCAGCTGGGGAATATCATTGGACTTGTTCATCCTTCAATTCAGCACAGACCTCTGGCATTCCTATGATATTCAGCTGTCTATGTCACCCACCAGAATCGCTGCTGCTTAAGATCTTAAACATATAGTTCACCTGTAGCACGTTGCTGCCTTGAAATGCCACCCATGGAAGTCCAGGCAGTTTTAATGAATCATGTTTTTCATCAGGACCTACTGGGTTAGAACAAAAAAAAAAAAAAAAAAAAAAAAAGAAGACCCTCAGTTACGTTCAGCAACACTTCCTGGTTGGGTTGTGCATGCATTCTTCCCTCCCTAGTGACACCTTGGCAATGGACAGGAAGCTCAAAAGCCATACCAGTGGTGATGACACTTGCCTTTCTCATCAGGAATGGTTCAAAAACCAAGTTTGACTCGAGAACATGCTCCCATTCAGAGTAAACGGTACTTTAGAGTTTTCACCAGAGAAGAGCCCAGCAATTCCAATTTATGTTTATCATAAATTGAGGGCTTGTTTGCTTTGTTTCTCTCAATGCCCCAGTTGGGCTTTGATGCCCTTTAAGGAGTTAATAGTTTAAGTTAATTGTAATCTATAATGTTCACTGTGTGATACTTTTCAGCTTTGCAGGTCTTGTCACCAAAATATGATAGGATAATCTGCCAAGTGTTGCTGTGACATTATTTTCTCATAGGTTGAGAACACTACTCACTGAAAATTGTTTTGAGTACTTGTAGCAGTATTGCTTTCTGGGAGGCAGTTACTTATATACAATTTCTGTGCATTCCACTGGCCTTGTGGTGGACAAAGGAGAGTACTTAAAAATACACTGCTGCATAATTTGATTTCAGTTCTTTCTCCTGCCACCACTCATCTTGTTAAAGCATTTTCACAATTTGCTCCTAATCCTTCAGGATTGATCATCTTTGTAAAGGAAAACACTGCTGTGAGCCAGAGGGAAAAACATGCACTCCTCTAAGGATTCACTTAGCTTTTTCATGACAACATGAGTGAAGTGAAACATGATTTAACTGGGCAGGGGATTTCAATGCCACAAGGCACCCTCATCCACCCTGGGAATGGGAACAGCCTCCCCAGCAAGGAGGTTTACTGTGGCTGCTGTAACTCAATACCAAAAATGTAGGGGCTTTCAGCAGAAGAAATTTATTGTCCTACTACTGAGGGCCATTGTCTGAAATCAAGGTGTCAGTGGGGCCATGTTCCCTATGCATGCACCAGAACCAGGATCTGTTCAGCCTCTCTCCCAGCTTCTGCAAGTTCCTTGGTTTCTGGCAACATAATACCAGTCTTCTTGTGTCATTTTTCTTCTTGTGTGCATCTCCAAATTCTCCCTTTTTCTAAATATACTAGTGGTTGGATTAGAAGCCCACCCTATTGCAGTATAAACTCAATCACCCCATCTACAGTGACCATCTTCCCAAACAAGGTCACATTCTGAAGTACTGTCACTTAGAACTTCAACAACAACAGCAACAACAACAAATTTCAGAGGACACATTTCAACCCATAATTGAAGTGTCCTTCAAAAAATCTTATTTCAATCTTATGTTGGAGTAAAATTGCATTCCAAGTTGTGAATTCCTTTTTCACACAATAGTCAGGCAGTCCCACCTTATGTTCACTTTAGCCATTTCAGCAAGGAAAAGGACACTCCTAGCTCTCACAGAACTGTGACCTGTCGTTTACACACAACTGCTTACAGCTGGGGCTGAGCATCATCGCTGGCTACTCTCAAGACCCACTTCCATGTAAGCTCCATGTAGCGGAAAGAGACCTCTTGTAGCCAGTACAACTGCCATTTCAATGGTCTCTACTGCCTATATGGTGCTACTTTTCGAAAGCCCAGCTTTCTCTGCTTTCTCTTAGATGTTGAAGACTGCTGTGAATAGCACCTTTTTTTCCACAGGATATATATTTATACAACTTTTTTTAATTAATTGACTGTTTCTATTCTTTGAGATTTAGATTACAATTTTCAAAATAAAATAGAATGTGAAAAGAGATCTCTTACATTTTTCTAGAAAGCAGCAACAAATGAAAAGCCAACTTTCTTCCCCCCCACAAAGAAAACACCTGTACAACTACAGAATGGAATGCCGGAATTCTTTCTGCCATACAAAAATGTTAATCTATTTTTTTTTCACACTGTCATCTAGTACAACAATCGTGATCTGAAGAAGTTCATAGCTCATGTCTCTCTTGACCTCATAGATGAGAACATGTGGCTGTTGAACAACATGTACTTGAAACTGTGGACAAGTTCAATGAGCAGTTTGTGTCAGTATTCAACACTGCAGACAATATCCTTACATGTTTAGTATAGATAAATAAAGTGTAGGTTCACAAACTAGAACAACATGGAACATAGATGCCAGGCTCTGAGTCTGCAGACTTTGCAGTCAGGTATAAGTGTAAAAGCTTTCATTTACGGGGCTGCATTTCTTTCATTGGACGAGGGGACATTTTATAAGACAATTATAAAACTAAGTTTCATACACACAAAAAAGTCTATCTGAATCATACCAGGAGTTATTTTACTTTATTGTATAGTGATTTTCTCACTTTAAAAGTTTATGTGCTCTTTACAATAAAACTAAGCTCATTTTAAACACAGTTTTGTATTCAATACTTCCATGATGAATATACTGCATGTTTCTTACTTGAAGACTATTGCATCAAGGAACTTTTATTACTCTACACAACACCACAAGGCCAGTGAAGTGCGCAGAAATTATATATCAGTAATTGCTTCAGAGAAAGCAATACTGCTACAAGTACTCAAAACAGGTTTTAACGAGTAGTGTTCTCAACATATCAGAAAATTATGTTGAAGCAACACCTGGCAGGTTATCCTGACTATCACATTTTGGTGATAAGACCTGAATGTGTATCCTTTTCAAGGCCCATCATTCTTTATTTGCACACTTGGCTACAGTCCCTACTGCTCTTCTGGGGCTTTGTTCCATCAACTGTAACATCTCGTTTCTGGGATCTTGGGTCAATCCAGTAATAACTGTAGAAAATAGCCACCCAGGAAAATACTTGTAAATGCCACCTCTTCTAGCTTCTGATTTCTCTTAAGGATACTCTTTTTCTGAAAAATGAGGACTTCAGATTCTTCTTGATCAGCTATCTCAAAATCACTTCAGAGCACAGCTAATTCCATCTCAAACTCTCTTAAAACTTCCCCAAAACACTTCAACTGCAAATTGATTTAGAAAAATAAGAGTTCCAGTCATTATACTATAAGAACAGTAACAGAGTCTCTCTCCACAGCTGGGCTCCCCATTAACGATCTGTCCAAATATATTTTATTGTTTTCATCTACAGTTTTATATCATTTACTGTATTTGTAGAACTCAATCAAAAGTCATAAACAAATCTCATTTGAAAAATATTGCTATGCACTACGGTAAAGTATCCCAGTGTTTATTAAACATTCCAGGTATTTTTCAAATATACCTAAGATTAAATCTTTAGATGACAAACAAAAACATGACTCTTGTTGTCTGTAACAAGATAAAGATTACCTTTTGACACATTTCTGCCAGAAGTTGCTCTTCTATTTCTCTCTTATATTCATTTAGCTTTATTTCTAAAGACTCAAAGTTTATATGCTGAGGATAAGTATCTGCAAACTGATCATCATCAGTAAGTAGAAAGTTGTCAGCTATTAAAAAGTAACAGGTCACGGCCGGGCGCGGTGGCTCAAGCCTGTAATCCCAGCACTTTGGGAGGCCGAGACGGGCGGATCACGAGGTCAGGAGATCGAGACCATCCTGGCTAACACTGTGAAACCTCGTCTCTACTAAAAAATAGAAAAAACTAGCCGGGCGAGGTGGCGGGCGCCTGTAGTCCCAGCTACGGAAGGCTGAGGCAGGAGAATGGCGTAAACCCGGGAGGAGGAGCTTGCAGTGAGCTGAGATCCAGCCACTGCACTCCAGCCCCAGCGACGGAGCGAGACTCCGTCTCAAAAAAAAAAAAAAAAAAAAAAAAAAAAAACTGCAAGATAGATAAATATGTGGACAGATTAAAATGATGAAGCATATATAACATAAATGTTTCAGTGAAATATCAGTGGTAGGTATCTAAGTGCTGACTAGAATTCTTTCAACTTTCCTATATGTTGAAAATGCTCAGGCATTTACCACCATCCACCAGGCCCAGCAAATGTATTTATTTATTAATTTATTAATTTACTTATTCATTTATTTATTTTTTGGAGAGACGGAGTCTTCCCATGTTGCCCACCCAGGCTGATCTCAAACTCGTGGCCTCAAGTGATCCTCCTGTCTAGGTCTTCCAAAATGCTGAGATCACAAGAATGAGTCACTTTGTTTGGTTGTAACTTTTAAGAATACATCTGAAAAATGTCCTTCCCAAGCATGTTACAAAACCTGGAAGGAATAAGGAGAAATATTTATCAATCTCACTACATAAAAATTAAAAGTTTACATATGGCATAATATAAAGAAAAATAATACACTGGAAAAAATAGTTGCAATAATATGGAGGCATAACCGGGATTAAAATGATCACATTTAATATTGTTATGCAGCTCTTACAAATCAGTTAAAACAAAAGAGAACAAAACTGAAAAATGGGGAAAAGCATGCATAGATTAGAGAAAAAAATAAAATATCTAACAAGTATGAGCAAGATTAGCAGATGTTGAATAAACATGAACAAAATCATAAATGCAAATTAATGACACAAAGGAACCATTATTTTCCCTGGAACACCGTTAAGATCAAAAGTTTGATAACGCTAATGTTGGCAATGGAGTGGTAGCATAGCTGTGCTCATTCACTTGGTAGAGGAATGTCTCGGGGCTTATATATATTTAAAATGCAAGTGTGTTTTAATCTACTCATTCCAAATCTGTCAATTCACACAGCTATACATTTACACTAACACAAATGGTGCACACTGCATATTGGCTGCCTCTATCAGAAAAGAGCAAACAATAAGACAACTAAATCTCCATCAACGGGGGACAAATATTTACTTTAAAAAATAATCAATGTCAATATATTGCTACAGACAGATATATTGGTGGATAGGAAAAGCAAAAAACAAACAAACAAACAAACAAAAAACAAAAACAGAAACCAAAACTTCACTTCCCTAGAATCCCATTTCGGCAGCTTATGCTTGGGATATGAAGTATAGGAACAAATTCTGCCAGTTCATCACACCTCTGTGCACTGCTGGAAAATATAACCAAAATATTAAAGAAAAAAAGACTGCTTTTATGTTACAAACATATCCTAAGGTAAGCCTGTTGCCACTAAAAATGAAGATTTCAAGAAACTTTTAAGGAAGCAGAGAAATGTTCACACCAGATAACTTAAGCTTTAAGAAGATATATACACAGGATATATGTACACAATTTAAATGTAAAATATGCTTTTGAAATGCATATTGCAATGAAAACACATTGAATAATCCTATTCCTAGCTATTAATCCAAATATAAAGTATGCCTACAGATGTTTGCTGCTCTAATTAAATATTCAGGCATATCAATATACTTTAAAGCTGGAAGTGTTCATTGCCCAAACTATTAAAAAAGCACACTAGTGTTTTCTATGTGATGTCAAGGTCCCTCATCCAAATGTATTACAAACCCACTTGCTAGTTTAAGAAGCCGTAAGCCAGATTTATAACACGGGCCTAATCTTACTAAAATGTGTTCATTATATAAATGCTTTCTGCTCCTGTGTTTATATCAGTTCAATTTGAACATTCTCCTTTAAGTCGACTTAAACACAACAGTAGTTTCAGAGGCTGAGGTCCGCAGATGACTTTAGGCTAGGAGTTCAAGCCCAGTTTGGGTTGTAGGGTGAAACCCTGTCTATACTAAAAGTACAAAACTTACCCTGGCATGATTGTTTGTGACTTTAATCTCAGCTACTCAGCAGTCTGGGGCAGGAGAATCTCCTGAACCTGGGGTGTTGAATTTGCAGTGACTCAAGATTGTGCCACTGGCTTGGAATCTTGGATCTAGACCTGTGCTGTCTATTGCATAGCCACTATCCACATGTGACTATTCTGTTTTAACTAAAATTCAGTTCTACAGTTATAGGAGCCACATTTCTAATGTGCACTCACTGGCTTTCATATTGGACAGCACAGATGTACAACATTTGCATCCTTGAAGAAAGTTCCACAGATTGGACAGTGCAGATTCCCAATTTGTGTCTCACCTTTGCCCACTACCTTCAAGTCTTTGCTAAGTGATTGCAGCTATTCACTTCCCTTCCTGTGACAATGAGGTCATTTTCTCCCAGGGTTTCCCATTCTTCCACTTCACCTGAGAGTTTTCTTTGTCAAAATTGAATAAAAAATTACAGCCTTCTTACCACTTCAGCTGTTTACAAAAGCAAATTCAAAGTAACAACTCACACCAAGCATGGAATGTGTATGAAGTAAGCGCTGGCTTCTGCCCATCTGTGTAGTTGGAAACAGTATCCCAGTGCAATTATTCTTTGAATTCCCTTCTGTCCATCCTCCTGCTGACTTAGCACCATGTAGCTCACCCATTTGTGGCTTCTTATATGGGAATGAATGTGTGGATGCATGTTATCTCCCTTACACACTGACACACACACAGGCAAACCACACACACCCAAACACACAAACACATACTTGCCCCTCCATTTCTTTGGCACTGCTGCTACAATGTTTGTGCTGAAGAAAGTAACAAGCATTTCCTTTGGCAAACTTCAGCTCTAAAATTTAACCCAGCAATAATTCATAATATGATTGTTTACTTTCTTCATTTTTTAACTCTCCATCCTTTCTCCCATTACATTCTCTCGAGAATTATTACTAGTTCTTCTAGTTTCTCATGGCTGTTATGTCATGTCATTCCTGCTTGTCTTTATTATCCCATTTTTCTGTATCAATCTGTGTTTCATCTATGTTCTAAAGCAGGGGCAAAGGTTTTCTTTGAAAGACGAGATGGTGAATATTATTGGCTCTGTGGGATACCCTGGTTGCAGATAAAACCTTAACTCTGTCACTGAAGCGTGAGAGTAGCTTAGATGACAGTGGGAACGTTGACAAGGCTATAGTCCCCCACCTCGCATGGTAGTTCTGGTCACATTGCAAGGAAGTAACAGCTAGATAGAACCTAGCTTCGTTGGATTTCAATCCCTTGTGTCAGAAATAAACACAGTGGGTCTGGCATGTAGCTCAGGCCTGTAATTCCAGCACTTTGGGAGGCAGAGGTGGGTGGATCACGAAGTCAGTTGATCGAGACCATCCTGGCTCACACAGTGAAATCCCGTCTCTACTAAAAGTGCAAAAAATTAACGAGGCATGGTGGAGGGTGCCTGTGGTCCTAGCTGCTAGTGATGCTGAGGCAGGAGAATGTCATGAACTCAGGAGGTGGAGCTTGCAATGAGCCAAGATCCTTCCACCACACTCCATCCTGGGTGACTGAGTGAGACTCTCAACCTCTCAAAACAAAACAAAACAAACAAACAAACAAACAAAAAGATACACACAGTGGTGTTACCATTGAGTATAACCATCCATGTTCCCATCCATTCACCATTCACCTATGTTGTTATATGTTATTTATCTGTTCTAGAAGCTGTGGAATTGCTTATACTATTCCCCAGTTTCTCATAGGTTTATTTCTTTTGTGAATCTGCTGGTTTTTCTTTTATTTTTCTTTTTTCTCTTTTCTTTCTTTCTTTCTTTTTTTTCTTTTGAATCAAGGTATTTTAGCTTACTGCCACCTTGACCCCTGCTGTGGTTATGTGATTCTTCCCTGTCAGCCTCCAGAGTAACAGGGACTACCGGCACACACCACCACGCCCATAAGTTTCAGTATACCTATAAAGATGTATTTTTTGTAGAGATGAATTTCTTCTTTCATGCTGTTGCTTTGGCTGTTCTCAAACTCCTGGGCTCAAGCAGTCTGCCTACCTCAGCTCCCCAAATTACAGGGATTACAGGCATAAACTATTACATCCACCCCAATCTGTTAAACTTAGTTGTGAGGTCTCTCAGTGCCTCAGAATTTCTTCCTTTATGGATTATTTCTTCCATCCTTTATAGAAGAAAAAACTTCCTTTTTTATAAACTGGTGTATCACGTGACAGATAATGGTCTCTTTTATTTGCAAGGACATATATATATAGCACACATAGCTCGGGTAGAAAGAAGACAAATAGATCACAAAGTGCTACATTGCCTCTCTTTTCTAGGTAAGTGACATGAGGGAGAGGTGGTTTTAGCTTCCCATAATGGATGTCAGATGGAAATTTCTAAGGCAAGCTAATTAATTCCTTGGTCTTCTCACCAATTTGTATGGTCCTTAACTTACCGTCTACCTCTGTTAACTCTTGTGTCAGTGCTGGTGCTAAATGCTCCAGTCCAAGTGAAGTCTCGCTTATGTCAGCAGACACTCAGGGTCCCTTGAGCTGAATGTGACATACTTTCAGATCATGAGAATGTTGTCTGTGATTTTATGTTAGAAGTCTTCTAGTTTTCTTATGGAAATACATATGATTCTACAAGAACTATCACAGCTTTATCATCTGTTTATTAGAGGTGCCATGCCACTTCACTAGTATGTGAGAAATGGTGACAAGCTTTGTGGTATCTTCCAGGTTTAAATTAGAAAGCAAAACAAATGAAGAATTTTACACTTCCCTTTAGTCATCTTTGAATTTTAATACTAACTGCTAAAAAATGTGTACTATTATTTACTTCATTAGGAGCCACATATTGACTACCATGTCTGGGAGCTTCCACTTTGTAACTATTGGCCACTCTGATAATCCAGCTGTCGACATGCAGTCTTTGCCAGCTGGGAAGGCAGAATCCAAACTGCATATGGAGGCTTAAATTTTGTAAGAATTTTTATCATACCGTAATAATAGAGTGTAATGTGATTTTACAACTGGATGTTCTGGTCTGAGGAGGTAAATGGAATCTAACAAAATTAAATGAGCCTTGCTGTGGGGACTCAGAGACTGAAGGAGGTGAGCCAGGCAATGTCCTGGGAGTTGTTTATGTTTACTTAAATTCAGCACAGACTGCCATGACTTCTGATTTTCCCATGATATTGGATTCACTATGTCACCCATCATGAATTGCTGCCACTTGAGCACATAGAAACCTAGTCCACCTGTAGCAAGCTGTGGCCTTGAGACGTCATCCATGAGTATGCAGGCAGTTCTCCTGAATCATATTTACATCAGGACCTACTGGGGTTCATCCATTAAAATTCAGGCAGCTTTCAGGAATCATAGTTTTTTCCTCAGGACCTCCAGGGTTAAAAAAGAACCTCAGTGACCCTCAGTGGCACTACCTGTCTGGATCATACATGCATGCTTTCCTCTGAGTGAGAACCTAGACCATGCACAGGAAGCTGAATAGCAGCACCAGAAGTGATGACACCCGACTTTCTTCTCAAGAATGTTTCCGGAAACCAGGCTTGGTATGAGAACATGCTGCCATTCACAGTAAACAGGCCATAGATTTTTGATATGAGAAGAATCCAGTGCTTTCCAGTTTATGTTCTCAATACATTGCTGACATGTTTGCACTGTTTCTCTCGAGCACACAAGTCAGCTTTAATGACCTTTAAGGAATTGTTGTAAGTAACTTGCAACGTATAATGTTTGTGTGTGTGATATTTTTCAACTATTCAGGACTTGCCCCAAAAATATCATAGACAGAATTAGGTGCCAGGTGTTGTTGTGACATTATTTTCTCTTATTATGGAAACCCTCCTCATTAAAACTTGTTTTCAGTACTTGTAGCAATATTGCCTTCCCAGATGCAGCTACAATTTCTATGCACTCCACTGGCCCTTTGGTCAACAAAGCAGCAATCCTAAAAATTATTTGTTGCATACGTTGATTTTAATTCTTTCTCCTGCTACCATTCACCTTGTTAAGGCATTTTTACAATTTGTTCCCAGTCTTTCAGGATTAATCATCATTGTAAAAGAAACCACTGTGTGATCGAATCTCAAAAACATCCATTGATCCAAGGATTCACTTAGGTTTGTCGAGACAGCATGAGTGAAGTAAAACATGCTTTAGATGTCCGAGGGTTTTGGGGGCAATTGGCCACCCTTCTCCAGTCCAGGACTGGGAACAGCTTCCTTGGCATGCCTTCAACTTTTTAGTAAAGATAATTACTAAAGTTTGGGTTCACAAACTAGAAACATATGGAAAACAGATGCCAGGCTCTGAGACCATATACTTCACATTTTGTATGAAGGTAAACTCTCTTTCTTTTGACTATTGGAAAAAAGTACCAAAAATTTATTCACTTTGGACAGCAGAAATGTATTGCCTCGTTTCTGAGGGCCATGGTCTAAAATCAAGGTGTCAGTGTTGCCATGCTTCCTATGCAGGTCCTAAGGTAAGGATCTGTTCAGTTTCTCTCCCAGCTTCTGAAATTTCCCCTGCTTGTGGCATTGTAACTCCAGTCTTCTTGTGTCATTTTCCCACCCTGTGCATCTCCAAATGTTCCCTTTTTCTAAATACACTAGTGATTTTCTTAGGGATCCACCCTACTCTAAAATTACCTCATCTGAAATAAACAAATCTACATGTAAACTGTCTTTCCAAGTGAGGATATATTCTGTGATACTGTCACTTACAACATCAACAAAGGAAATTTGGAGAGAATCTACTTCATCTCATAACTGAGGTGTTATTTTAAAACTATATTTTTTAAAGAAAGAATTACATTGGTGTAAGACTGCATTCCAAGTTGTGAATATCTTCATATTATATTCAGAGAATTCCACCTTCTGTTCACTTTAGCCATTTGAGCCCAGGAAAAGGACACTCCCAGCTTTAACAGAACATTTTTACTTTTGTTGACACAGATGACTGCTCACAGTGGGGGCCAAGTATCATCTCCAACTACTCCCAGGACATGCTGCCATGTAAACTCCAGGCACTGAATAAAGGCCTCTGTAGCTCATCCAAATGTCTACATTGTGTGGACAATGTGTGGACAAGTCCAACAAGTGGTTTATGTCAGCATTCATTACTGCAGACCATACTTTTACCTTTTTAGTAAAGATAATTACTAAAGTTTGGGTTCACAAACCAGAGGAATATGGAAAACAGATGCCAGGCTCTGAGACCATATGCCACTCAATTTGTATGAATGTAAAAGTTTTCATGTATGAGGCTACTTTTGTTTTATTAGGGGAGAAATTATTTTGTTGAACAGCTGATTTTTAAACTAAGTCTCATACACACCAAAAAGTTTATCTGAGTCATATCAAGGGCGATGTTACTTTATTTTGTAGTTATTTTTTCACTTACAATACTTGTGTTCTCTTTCTGATAGAACTAAGCTAATTTTAAACCCAGCAAAAGTATTCAACTCTTATATCACAAATGCGTGGTGTGCGACTAATTTGAAGAATATTGTGTCAATTAACTGTTTGCTTTTTGTTTTTTTATTTCTAAGAGAAGTATTGCTTAGTTTTGTCACATGCGAGATTTATTATGCTTCATGGCATAAGGCGAGAAGGAAATAAATCACTTCTTTACTGATATTTGTGATTTACATATAAAAGTAAGGTGTGTTCTCTAGTTTTTAAAATTTGATGATTGAATAAAATATTTGATCTGGCCTTTTGAAGGAACTCCCTTAGGCTGCACAGCTTACGTTCCAGATGGCCTTTTTTCACCAGAACTCTCTCTGTCAACTCCCTTTGCAAGCAAGTCTTCAAGCCAGTTGAATAGGTATTTAGGAACACAATTTAGGACAGCTATTTGTAGAATACTGTGAAGGCAAATTGTTTTTATGTTTTACCTTTTAGTGTTCATCATTGATTTTATAAGGGAACCCCAAAGAGAGCAAGCAAGCAGCCTATATAAGAGATAACTAATTCAAAATTTGTTCTGAAATGTTTCCATCTAATTTCAAATAAATTGCTGTGCTATTAATAGATACCATGTACTGACAGGAATTGAGTTTTCTATGATCAAATAGTCATTCGAGAAGAATGGTGCCACTTGTTTATTTGGTTTCTTTACTTTTGATTTTATTATTGCTGTTTATTTGTTGTTCTTGTGATGAAGTCTTGCTCTGTTGCACAAGCTGGAGTGCAACGGCAGGATCTTGGCTCATGGCAACATTTGTCTCCTGGGTTCAAGTGACTCTCCTGCCTCAGTCTCTGGAGTAGCTGGGACTACAATTTCCAACACCACGTGTGCTGAATTTTGGTATTTTCAGGAGAGACGGTATTTCACCATGTTAGCTAGAGTGGTCTCCAACTCCAGACCTTAGGTGATTTACCCACCTCTGCTTTTCCAAAGCCCTGAGAGTACATGCATGAGCCCCGGAGACTGTCCCAGGTAGTACATTTTAATGTAACAATCCAAAAATAATTGTCAGAGTCAAGATTTGGTAGATAGATTTAAAACTAAGATCTTCTGCAGTTGGGAATGAAATGTGATAGCATATACATTCACATTAATTCATTTATAAATGTAGATATGTCATAAAAATGTATAGACAGTCTACACAGCAGTACTCAAGAACCTAAGGAAACACATGTGCAGTACTAAATGTCACATTTATGCTTCTGCCGGTGGCTAGGAATAATGGTCCTGCTGATTATTTCCTTTCCGTCAGAGACTAAACCATTGATATTCATAGATGAAAAAAGGTGTAAGGCATTTTTTAGGAGTGTTGTCAAGGAAAAGCCAGGATTACAATAACATTTGGAGTCAGCCTTTTTGAAACATCAAAGATGTCTATTTAAGACAAAGAAAAAAAACCGAGCAGATCATGAATATACACTCATATCAATGTAGGTACTTTGGTCACAGCAGTTGCTTTCCTTTTATTATATACTGGAATTCTCAGTAATGATTTTTTGCGGGTGAAGAGAAGGTGGAGGAAGTCGCAGAAATTTTACAAATCTTTGGAATTGGCCTGGGCATGGTGGCTCATGCCTGCAATCTTAGCATTTTTGGAGGCTGAGATGATACACCAAGGAGGCTGGCAATGCTTTCTTTGTTTCTACAATAAGATCTTACTGTAAAAAAGGTAATGATCAGGTTCTACAACCTCTGCTAATGGTGAACACTTGAACAATTTTGTTCCATTCTGAATTAACTTTAAACAAGTCTTTCTAAGTTTTGTCTTGTGTCCTTGTGTGAAATAACTCTCATCATTTTTACCCCACTTACTTGATTTTTAACATAAAGATGTTTGTTCCAGATTGTGGTAGTTTAATATTCATTTTTAAAGCGCAGACTTGGTGTGGGCTCACACCTATAATCCCAACACTTTGGGAGGCTGAGGTAGGTGGATCATGAGGTCTGGGGATCAACATCATGGTGAAACCCTGTCTCTACAGAAAAAAAGAAAAGAAAATTAGGCAGGCACGGTGGCAGGCGTCTGTAGTCCCAGTTACTTGAGAGGCTGAGGCAGGAGAATGGCCTGAACCCGGGATGTGGAGCTTGCAGTGAGCCAAGATTGTACCACTGCACTCCAGCCTGGGCGACAGAGTGAAATTCTGTCAAAAAAAAAAAAAAAAAAAAAAAAAAAAGTGCTATCCATCACAGCTGTTTTTATTCTTTTCCCCTATTGGTCATGTCCAAACTAAGATGATGTCTTAACTTGTTATACAGCACTCATGTTGAAACAAAATAAATGTCACAGCTAAGGGTGCAGAGAAAGGCAAGACTCTTCTAGAAATCTGAGTAATTTCAGCAAACACGTACATTTTAATACAGTTGTTCCTGCCCTCAATGAGTGTCTAATACAGAGGTTTCTGATGAAATCCTGCCAAGAGCATCATGGTGAGTGACAGCAGGAAGACATGGCTCAGCTGTTTACAGTGGCACACTGAAAATAGCCTTTTCTCCATGCTAGTGAAGGTGAGAGAGCATAGTGGGTGTATATTAGTAAAGTTAAGTGCCAAACATCACATGTGACTAATTCTTTAAAGGAGTTGAAAGGTAAGTGGAGTATAAAGCCAGACCTCTAATGTGGGCTGCAGAGAAAACTATTGCAGGTGTAAAGGTGTGAATGAGAACACGGGGACACAGGTGTAGAGCTGTCAGCTGATAGATACAAGATGATCATGAGGAAAGATAAGCTGGCAAGGCTTGGATCTGGTAGGTGATGTCCCTTGAGGGCTCTCTAACATAAGAGCAATGAAATGAAATTAGTCTTAAGATCAGGCTCCCGTTAGCTCATATGTGTTGCACGAAGTTGGTTATCTGCTTTAGTGTTCCAAAAGTGATCCGGAAGACATGTGCATATGGAGTTTTGTCCTCCGGTTATAGCTGCAAACTTCCTAAGATACTTCCTTTGGCATGGACATACATACTCTCAATCTCTGTTTTGTCCATGCTGTACTTGTGATCTTTAACAATTCAGTCACTTCACCACTTCCCAATTGTCAGTTCAGAGTTCCAGAAAGCATTGACTCTCCAGACAGCACCTATCACTGGATACCACACAGATGCTTTTCTCTACTTATTTTTTACTCCTCCACATGACATGTTTATTGTGAGAAAATTTGCATGCTGGTATCATAATATAAAAGTGAAAGCTTAGGTTTGTCGAGAAATATAGTTTTTTTTTTTTTTTTTTTTTTTTTTTTTTTTTTTTTTTTTTTTTTGAGACAAGAAAGAGTAGGAATGTTTTATCTTCAACTAGGAAACTTTCCCCAAGGATGAAAATTAACAAAACTATTTATTTGAATGGAATGGGACTGTAATTTTTTATCCTCTACTCAGCACATTTTAGTTGATATGTAAGTTATTAAATGCACATTTATCTATTCATCAAGTTCTGTAGTTAGCCTTTTTCTGTAAACTGAGCTCTCTTTATGGAAAAGCTTTGTATTCATAGCTTGACTCTAGCTGGATATATGACAGACTGTATGAAGCAAACTTCTGTACCACTGGGAATCACCCTTCCTTCAAACGATGGAGCATGATCTATGGATCTCCTGTCCAGCTTGGCTCTGCAGCTGCTTCTCACTGTTCCCGCTGCCATACTCGCCACCTGCTTTGTTCTGCTACCATTTCCTATCATATATTTTATAAAACGCTTCCAGATGAAATAGTGGGTGTAACCAGGAAGAGAAATGTTTTGATGTAATTTTTTAAAACTCTGCTTCCTATATGAGATCAAAGAAACATTTCTAGACAACCATTACAATTTATAAATGTAAGGTGTCTTTACTGAGAAAATATATTCCTCTATGAGTGGATGTGTCCCTTCTCCCACCAACTAATGGCACAGCAATACACACTCATTGAATTTTATTAGTAAGTAACACGCTGCTACAAACAATAATTCTCTTCTCCGTGTCCATGATTATGTGTACATGTGTGAGTTGGTTAGAATGCATCTGCCTTATCTCTAACACTCAAGAGCAAGATGAGCTAGGCTTGGGCTTTTGCTGAAGGTTGACCATGCCTTTGTGCATCAAGTGATCTGACATATCCTCAGATGCAAGAATTTTTGAACCCCTTCCTCAAAGACTATGGCCGCATTTGTGGCATCTTTTGCACTTGTTACAAAGTAAGGATAGTCGCCATTCTCCCTGCATAAGCTTCACTTCTTCTATAAACAGCTGCAATTCGCTACTGCCAGTCTTAGAATCCAGAATCACAAAAGGAAAGCTCTCGGGTTCTTCTACATCTGCGTAATAGATGAACTCTTTCTTCCAGTTACTGAAATTCTGGAAGCTTTGTGAATCGTTGATACTACAAGTAAATAGACAACTGTCAGAACCTCTGTAAAATGACATCCTCAGTCTTTGGAATCTCTCCTGACCTGCCTTGTCACAAACCTTCATGGTAGCAAAATGTCCATCCCTTTCAAATCTTGTTAAAAATTCCACGATTATTGCGTGGAACAGCTGAGTATCAAACGTATGAGTTGCATGTCTGTTCATAAACAAACTCCTTCCAACCCCACCATCTCCAAAGAGAATTACTTTTAAAAATGATGAATTTCCTGCCACTGTTCATCTCAAGAACTTCAAGAACCCTGAAAAATAAAAAGGTAACATAACATTCCTTTTTACCTACTTATTCTTCTGTATGAGACTATGAATATCCGCATTTAGTTGAAATAAAACACAGTCCCAGGGAAAAAGTAATAAGACTGGATATTTACTGAAAGCATAGCTATGTGTGGGCTACTATACTACTACCATTATTCTCTAAGGCAACTAAAAAGGGCTCACTCTTCTCCTTTCTCACATCACAGCTGTCTGTGAAGTTGGCACTTTAGCCTAAATGTGACATCAAAGCTCTTGTTATGAACAGTGAATATATGATAAGCCCGTCTCTGCTTGTAGTAAGTCAACTACAATTGATTAGAGATGGATAAGAGATGAAAGACTGCATGTTTCTGATACAGCAAGATTTATACTTTAGGGAGAATTTTGATGACAAATGTAATGGAAGTTAGTGTTGAGAGAGCAGGAAACTTTATAGTTGTATTTGGGCCAAAAAGAAGAGCCAGGTTTTTGCTGTGCATGTTGGTTTACGCCTGTAATCCCAGCACTTTGGGAGGCCAAGATGGTTGGATCAAAAAGACAGGAGTTCTAGACAAACATGAAAAACATTCTGAAACCCTGTTTCTACTAAAAACACAAAAAAATAGTCAGATGTGGTGGTGTGTGATTGTAATCCCAGCTACTCAGGAAGCTGAGGCAGGAGAATCCCTTGTCCCAGGGAAGAGGAGGTTGCAGTGAGCCGAGATCGCACCCCTGTACTCCAGCTTGGGCTACACAGTGAGACTCCATCTGAAACAAACAAACAAAGCAGGTTTAATCTTTTTACATCGTCCTATAGTCCTTGGAGACTTTCTTTGTTCCTATTAACTCCTTTTTCTCTAACCTTTTCTTCATGCTTTATCTCATTAAGTTGACCTTCAGTGACGGATATCCTTTCTTCCACTTAATTGATTTGGCTATTGGTAATTGTGTATGCTTCATGCAGTCTTTGTAGTGTGTGCTTTTCAGCTACGTTATGATATTTAAGTTTTTCTCTTAACTCGTTATTCCAGTTGGCAATTTCCCTAACCTTTTTTTGAAGTTCTTAGGTTCCTGGCATTGGGTTACAACATTGTTCTTTAGCTCAGAAGAGTTTGTTATTACCCATCTTCTGAAGCCTACTTCTGCAAATTCCTCAAACTCATTCTCTATTCAAATTTTTTTTCTTGCTGGCGAGGACTTGTGGTCTTTTGGAGGAGAAGAGGTATTCTTGTTTTTGGAATTTTCAGCTATTTATGTCCTTTGTGCATTTTTTTATACCTTTGATCTTTGATGTTGGTGACCTTTAATTAGGTTTTTGTTTTGTTCTCTGGAAATCCTTTTAGTAGATGTTGATACTATGCCTTTCTCTTATTAGTTTTCTTTCTATCAATCAGGTCCCTCAGTTGCAGGTGTGCTGGACTACGTTGGGGGTCCACTTCTGACAGTTTTTGCCTGAGTGCCACTATCAGAGGATGCAGAAGAGCAAAGATTGCTGTCTGTTCTTTCCTCTGAAAGCTTCATCCCACAGAAGCACCTGCCAGGTGCCAGCCAGGGTACTCCTGTATGAGGTGTCTGTCGATCCCTGGGGGGAGGAGTCTCCCAGTCAAGAAGCATGGGATTCATGGACCCACTTGATGAGGCAGTCTGTTGGAGATCTTCAGCTCTCTTCAGAACCATAGGCAGGAAGGGTTACGTCTGCTGAATCTGTGCCTATAGCTGCCCTTTGCCAAAGGTGCTCTGATTCAGGGAGATGGGAATTCTATCTATAAGCCCCTAACTGGGGCTGCTGCCATTTTTCAGAGATGCCCTGACCAGGAAAGAGGAATCTAGGGAGGCAGTCTGGCTACAGCAGCTTTGACGAGCTCTGGTGACCTCCTAGTGATTTATTTACACTGTGACGGGAAAGCCACCTACTCAAGCCTCAGCGTTGGTGGACACCCCTGTCCCCACCAATCTCAAGCATCTCAGGTTAACTTCTGACTACTGGCTGGCAGTGATAATTTCAAGGCAGTGGATTTTAGTTTGCTGGGCTACTTGGGCATGACGTTCACTGAACTAGACTGCTTGGCTCCCTGTCTTCACCCCCATTTAAGGGAGTGAAGGTGCTGATTTCTGGCATTTCAGGTGCCACTGGGACATGGAAACAAACAAACAAACACAGAAACAAACAAACAAACAAAACACGCTTCAAGCTAGGTCACTATCTTCCCAAACGAATTTTTAGTTTTTATTAAAAAGTACATTTTTATGTCCACTGACAATTTTTAACTTTCTACCCTTTTTATATGCCTTGCATGAAAATTTACATTTAGCACTTTCAATTACATGTTATAATGTAACTTTTAGCCATTTTAACTTCAATGCAAAACGTGTTAAG
The DNA here is from genome assembly GCF_007565055.1 of Rhinopithecus roxellana. Classification (NCBI taxonomy): domain Eukaryota; kingdom Metazoa; phylum Chordata; class Mammalia; order Primates; family Cercopithecidae; genus Rhinopithecus; species Rhinopithecus roxellana. The sequence goes on from NC_044570.1 coordinate 1,926,221, forward strand.
TTTTTGTTTGTTTCTTTGTTTGCTTTTCCTGTAAATGGCAGTAACACTAAACCTTTCCCATGGGTACAAGTGAATTATACATTTACAAATTCACCTACTTAACAATTAGCAGTTCCGGGAAGCTGGATTTGCTATAAAGATATTTTGAAGAATGTCTGTTTTGTTCTAGATGTCCCCAGACAATAGACAGAAATTTGGAATCCTCTTTATGGAAGAAGACAGTTATGTTGAGAAAGCCCTGTTCGTCCCCAGTGTTTCCTCTAGCTTAGTCCCATTGGTCCTTAGAGGAAATGGACAGTAGGCTGGAATTTCTCCAGTTCCAGGAAATATTCAGGAAAAGGTAGATCTTACCAGATGGCTGAATTAAGGTTGTATGTTGGATATTCCAGTTGGAATTGGCAGAGGGACTGCCAGAATGGAGCTACATGATGAAGAGAGAGCAATAGAATGAGAGAGATAGAGATTGATAGAGAGAGAGACGAGAGAGAGAGAGAGAGAGAGAGAGAGAGAGAGAGAGAGAGAGAGAGAGAGAGAGAGAGAAAGAGGGAAGAGGGAGCCTGTGTTAGGAAGTGAAATACCTAATACTGGTGGTCAGAGGTGGATTCCTGAGACTTGAGGGTTTTAGAGCCCTGATCTGAGCCTTCCAGTTCCCTTCAGGTCTGTTGTCCTTCTCACAACATTCTCTTGATAGGTTAAATGAGAGAAAAAAAGATGGGGCAGGTGGTCAGAGACTCTCAGGATCCAGGAGTTACCTTAGGATAAACTGCCATTACCCACAGCTTCCTGGGATGCAAGGGAGCTTGTGCTCCCAACACCGGTTCCAGTTTTCAGCATCAAATGTAAGCATTACGAAAAGAGGAGAGAAACCTGAAGGATGGCTTGACAGTCAACAGAGAGGTTTACTTTGAATCAAACTGAGAGGGGTGGCTGACCAGGTATAGTCAGAGCCACACTCTGTTAGCGGACTAAGAGTTTTTCCCAATTCAGTCTCAAAGAGTTTATCAGAGGTTTGGACTGCCTCTTTTTCTCTTTTGTTGTGATTATCTGACAAAGAGAGTTGTGTTTCTGTTTCTGGAGTTGCAGGCATATCCTTCATGTCTGCTTCTAGATTCCCTATCTTAGTGCTCCTGAAGGCAAAGGAATGTACTTCTTATTGGTAGTCAGAAGAGAAGCGATTTCCTTGAAATTCGTGAGGCTGAAAAGAGAGCTGGAAGTTAAAGTGGCACTGTTTGTTCAGGATGAAGGTGCACCTGCTCTATCACTTTCTAGTCAGGTAGATGCACAGTTACTAATTTTGTTTTGGTTTTTGGAGCAGTTATATACCTAGAAGTAAATTCTGTTGTCTGCAAATGCAAATCAGAGAACCTGTATGACTCTATCTGATGTATTTGCCATACACAAATGTAGACTTACATGCATTCTAACCCCTGTGATTTTTAAAAATTATTTTATGGTAATTAATAATGATTACTGGCACTCTCAAAAACAAGATTAAATTATATTGTGTATTGAATATTCACATTTTTAAAGGAATTCTCTAAGCTTTATATTTTTAAAATTTACTTTTCTAATGTTAAAATGAATGGTATTTTATTAAAAATAAAACTGTAACATAGAATTTAAATTACTGATATTATAAATAACGAAATGGCTTAAATTATTCTCCTGAAATTGTGGAAGTGTTGTTGTTGTTGTTGTTTTAATTATAGCAGCGTATAAAATCTACAATAACATCTAACACAGCTCTTTATTTTCTCTCTCAAAAATGAATTGTATGTAATATTTTTCTTTATGAGATGTTTGCTCTTTATGAGAACAGAATTCTTTTTATACAAATAGAAGCTGTTTCATAATCTTGATTCTATTACACCAGTGAATGCTTATTTTTCACAGAAATATAACAACTTGAGCAAGAGTGATCAGTTACTAAGAGGAGTATTGAATCTCCAGAGAAGAAAACATTCAGGGCATAGGGATTAGATTTACAGAAATATAGTTTGTTGTTTGTAATGTATGCCAGTTCAGGTAAGATATTTTCATAATTTTATATCAATGATGTTTTTATTTTTAAAAACTAAATGAGGAGCACATTTTTATCAAGTTATAAAATGAAAAGTGTCCTAAAGTACAATCAATATTCCATATACATCTATGTATACACATATTAAAATGCATTGCAAATGTGTGCAAGTTTAATGTATTTCATGTATTCTCAGGTTTTTTATGCACTTGTTTCATTTTTCTGGTAATCCTTAAGAATAGGTATTGTGTCTGATTTATGTTATCTTTCTTCCTCTCTCTCTCTCTCTCTCACTTTTTTTTTTTTTTTTTTTTTTTTTTTTCAGATGGAGTAGCCAGGCCTGAGTACAGGGGCAGTATTTCGACTGAATTCAAACTCTGCCTCCTGTGTTCAAGCTGTTCCTCAGCCATGGCCTCCGAAGAAGTTGGGACTGTGTATATATTCGTTCCTTTGTAGAGACTGGGTTTCACCATGTTGGTCAAGATGGTCTCCATCTTCTGACCTTGTGACCTGCACACTTTGGGCTCTCAAAGTGCTGTAATTACAGACTTGAGTTACTGTGCCCAGCTGATGTTATCTCTTAATGTTGCTTTTTGAAACGTACTGGTTTCCAGGTCATGTCTCACACTATAAAAAGAGAAATTCTAGAACTTGGAAATGGAATCTATATCCTAAAGGGATCACAATTATTTGTTTTTCTTGCCAGGTTTCAAAAGGACTTTCATGAGGAACTTAGCATGTATGTATGTTTTGTTTCATTTAAATAAAGGAAAAGATAGCGATAATGTAAATAAATAATTCACTTAAATTTTTTGGTGATGTTAGCATAAATGAAGAAATGCAATTTTCAGTAAATCTCTCTTAGGGTAGCCTGATTTTTCTTACATCAACCTATTGCACAGTAGTACTAAAGACATGGATATATTGTCAGAAACACACAACAAAAATATCTGTAGTGTTTTCAGTGTTATTGATGTTGATTTTATGAGTAAAAATGAGGGCAAATTTATTACAGATGCTGTTATCCAATTAGAATATCTGCAATTCAGATGTGAGTACAACATTTCAAAATTGCTGATTTATGGATATAGTTAAAATTTAATTACCAGTTAATATCTCAGTGATGTTGATAAATATTAGGTCACATTTATATGAATGATCAACTGAGAAAATTAGCAGATCATTTTAAGTAACTTGTTAAATCACAAACATTTTACTATCAAAACTAAGTTCTATGGTCTGACATTCCTGTAATGAAAATGTTATTTGTATTATTAATATTTACCTTCAAGTGGAAATAAATTGTTCCCTTTACTCTTCCTCCTCTGACCATCTCTGTGCTTTGCTTTTTTCAGCCTTGTCTCACTACATCTGAGATGCTGGGATACTTTTAATAGAGGAGGAGCATATGTTATACAAACATAAATATGATATTTATTTTACATTTAAAAGGATCAAACATAGAATTCACAAAAATTGTGTTTTACAACCTGTAAGTTGAGATTTCAGCTACTTTTATACAACACATGATTGGTTTATAATATAACCTGTTTAATTTTAATTAACAAGGTTCCATATACATTTATATATCTTAAGGCATTAGGCAGTGTGTTTTAGGGTTTAGGAGTTTTTGAATTTGAGAAAACTGAGATCAACACACTTACGTACTATAATAGTACACATTGTGTACTATTCCCTGTAGGTCCCCAAAAGTACCCAAGGGTGAAACATACTAATGTTTCTGTGATGAGAAATGAATATTCCCCTTAAGGTGAAGGGTACATGAATGTAGACTTAAATAGCTTCTCTCAATTAAGTATATATTACATCAGAAACTGAGTTACCTACCAAACTTATTATAAAAAGTCTTACTTAATTGGGCTTTTTGAATTTTAGATAAATTATTTTGAATCTGCCTTAATTATGATTTTGAAAACACAGTACTGAATAAACAGCCCAGGTGAGATACAAAGCATCATAATAGACAGTAAAAATACAAAGAGTTCTGCCGTCAATTGTAGGGACTATGTGACTTAGATTTGGAGAGTAAATAGCATCTTGCAGTAGAAAACGGTTGCTTTGTTAAGTTAAAAAAAAAAATAAAGTAGCCAGTAGTTACAGATTTATTATTGGCATAACTTGGCATTTTAGCAATTATGTGAGATATTCAGTGTGACTTGATAAATCATTAGAGAACCACAAATTAGTAACATCTCACTGGCTATAGCATGGAAAATTTCACAATGGACAACAGTAAGGAAGTATTCAAAATTGTCTGTAGTAAAAGATGTGCGTGCTCTATGTTAGAGAAACTGTCAATGTGTAACATATGTGTTGAGAGAATTATAAGCTCTTTATAAGTTACAATAGGCAGGTATTGGTACTTGGACATTTGAGGCAGTTAAGAGATGTTAACACTGTGTCCCGGGTGTAATTTGATAAGTTGAGGGAATAGTAATGCAATTTACTCATAGAAAAAAGAGAACCTATTTGAGCGGATTGCATTTTAGAAGCATATGGGACACCAAATAAAAAACTGTAATGGGGAGTTGGATACGCATGTCCAAATTTGGACTCATCTAAAAGGATCCATGTGTTACTATAGATGCAATAATGAAAAAAAGTCAAAGAAAGGAATGTCCCAGAATGGAAAAATTTTTTAAAAGTGTTAATGTTAACAAGGTAGATAATATTAGGTTACCCAAAAACAATCCATAGCCTCTAAATAGTTAGTTTAATTGGTATGTAAGAAGAAGAGATTTGTGTGTGTATGTGTGTGGTTTTTTGTTTTGTTTTGTTTTTTTTGAGAGTCTTGCTGTGTCGACCAGGCTGGAGGGCAGGAGTGCAATCTCAGCTCACTGAAATCTCCACCTCCTGGGTTCAAGTAATTCTGTGCATCAGCCTCCTGATTAGCTGGGATTACCAGGGCCCATCACCATGCCTGGCCAGACTGGATTTGAGAAAAATGATAATTAAAAAAAAAAAAAAAAAAAAAAAAAAAAAAAAACTGTGGTTATGGTAAAAAGAGATCTTTAGCCTTCTTCTAGAATTCTTACTTGTGTCATCTGCAGTAAAATAAGCCTAACAATTGCACCACAATTGTTTGCCCAAAGATGCCAGGAGACACAAAGTTTTATTGTAGGATTTTAGAAACAAATCATACTATGTATCTGGAAACTCTATACATTCATGCTCTCTCTCTCTCACACACACACACACACACACACACACACACACACACCATTTTCACTCAATAGACATTATAATAAACTCACTGGAAACCTGATGAAAAAATGAAAGTTATTGTAAATCTGTAAAACATAACGATTAAAGGCAAGTGACAAACTTAAATTTTAAACAACTGAAAATATTAGGTTTTAACAATTAAAATTGTCTAATTGTTCTTTGGTCCACCATCATAAATTTCAAGCAGGTCAATTAATGTTGTACAATGGACAATAAGAGTTCTTATCAATGAGATTTAATTCATGCCATTATAAAAATAGTTTGCAGTCACACATTGTTTAATATGTAACTGCACGTATTTCCTCTAAAGTAAGGCTAAATCACATCTTAGCCTCATCTCATCCAAGAAAGTGATTGAAGTTATACATGTTGGGTTAATGTGAAATATAGTGGCTGTGGATTAATGTGGGTTTTATGTATGAATTTATTATTCTCCTTATTAAGACAAGCATAAAATGTTTTATGTAATTAACATTTAGTCTATTCAATAGGCAGTATTAAACAGATATATATATATATATCTATATCTATATATCTATCTATATCTATCTATCTATCTATCTATCTATCTATCTATCTATCTATCTATCTATATATATATATCAACATCTGCTCTGTACCAAACACTGTTCGAGACAGCAGATAACAATATAGGCAAAGATAATACTAATCCAAATTGCACATAAAAACATTTGATACTATTGATAATGTGACAAATGACATGATTTTCACTTTATTATAATTTTTTTCTTCTTTTTCTGTGTATTTTCTTTAAATTATACTTTAAGTTCTAGGGTGCACATGTAAAACATACAGGTTTGTTACATATATATACGTGTATCGTGTTGCTGTGCTGCACCCATCAACTCATCGTTTACATTAGGTGTATCTCCTAATGCTATCCCTCTCCACTCCCCAATTCCGGTGTGTGATGTTCCCCTTCCTGTGTTCAAGTGTTCTCATTGTTCAATCCCTACCTATAAGTGAGAAGAGTTGGGGTTTGGTTTTTTGTCCTTGAGATAGTTTGCAGAGAATGATGGTTTCCAGCTGCATACATGTCCCTACAAATGACATGAACTCATCCTTTTTTATGGCTGCATAGTATTCCATGGTGTATATGTGCAACATTTTTTATAATCCAGTCTATCACTTGTGGACATTTGGGTTGGTTCCAAGTCTTTGCTATTGTGAATAGTGCCAAAATAAACATATGTGTGCATGTGTCTTTACAGCAACATGATTTATAATCCTTTGGGTATATAGCCAGCAATGGGATGGCTAGGTCAAATGGTATCTCTAGTTCTAGATCCTGGAGGAATCACCACACTGTCTTCCACCGTAGTTGAACTAATTTACACTCCCACCAACAGTGTAAAAGTGTTCCTATTTCTCCATCTCCTCTCCAACACCTGTTGTTTCCTGACTTTTTAATGATCGTCATTCTAACTGGTGTGAGATGGTATTTCATTGTTGTTTTGATTTGCATTTCTCTGATGGCCAGTGGTGATGGATATTTTTTCACGTGTCTGTGGGCTGCATAAATATCTTTTTTTGAGAATGTCTGCTCATATTGTTCATCCAATTTTTAATGTTTCTTTTTTTTCTTGTCAATTTGCTTGAATTCTTTGTAGTTTCTGGATATTAGCCCTTTGTCAGATGAGTAGACTGCAAAAATTTCTCCCCATTCTGTAGCTTGCCTGTTTACTTGGATGGTAGATTCTCTTGCTGTACAGAAGCTCTTTAGTTTCATTAGATCTCATTTGTAAATTTTGGCTTCTGTTGACATTACTTTTGGTGTTTTCGACGTGTAGTTCTTGCCTATGCCTATGTCCTGAATGGTATTGCCTAGGTTTCTTCTAGGGCTTTTATGGATTTATGTCTAACATTTAAGTCTTTAATCAATCTTGAATTAATATTTGTATAAAATGTAAGGAAGGGATTCAGTTTCAGCTTTCTACATATGGCTAGCCCCTTTACCCAACACCATTTATTAAATAGGGAATCCTTGCCCCATTTCTTGTTTTTATCAGGTTTGTAAAGATCAGATGGTTGTAGATGTGTGGTATGATTTCTGAGGGCTCTGTTCTGTTCCATTGGTCTATATCTCTGTTTTGGTACTAGCATCATGTTATTTTGGTTATTGTAGCCTTGCAGTATAGTTTGAAGTGAGGTAGCATAATGCTTCCATCTTTGTTCTTTTGGCTTAGGATTATCTTGGCAATGTGGACACTTTTTTGGGTTCCACATGAACTTTAAAGTGGTTTCTTCCAATTCTGTGGAGAAAATCATTGGTAGCTTGATGGGGATGGCATCGAGCTATTTATGACAAACCCACAGGCAATTTCATACTGAATGGGCAAAATCTGGGAGCATTGCCTTTGAAAACTGGCACAGGATAGGGATGCCCTCTCTCACCACTCCTATTCAACATAGCTTTGGAAGTTCTGGCAAGGGCAATCAGGCAGGAGAAAGAAATAAAGGGTCTTTAATTAGGAAAAGAGCAAGTCAAATTGTCTCTGTGTCCAGATGATATGATTGTGTATTTAGAAAACCCCATCGTTTCAGCCCAGAATCTCCTTAAGCTGATAAGCAACTTCAGCAAAGTCCCAGGATACAAAATCAATGTGCAAAAATCACAATCTTTCCTATACACCAGTAACAGACAGACAGAGAGGCAAATCATGAGTGAACTCCCATTCACAATTGCTTCAAAGAGAATAAAATACCTAGGAATCTAACTTACAAGGGATGTGAAGGACCTCTTTGAGGAGAACTACAAAATACAGCTCAAGGAAATAAAAGAGGACACAAACAAATGGAAGAACATTCCCTGCTCATGGGCTGAAACGATGGGGTTTTCTAAATACACAATCATATCATCTGCACACAGAGACAATTTGACTTGCTCTTTTCCTAATTAAAGACCCTTTATTTCTTTCTCCTGCCTGATTGCCCTTGCCAGAACTTCCAAAGCTATGTTGAATAGGAGTGGTGAGAGAGGGCATCCCTATCCTGTGCCAGTTTTCAAAGGCAGTGCTCCCAGATTTTGCCCATTCAGTAAGAAATTGCCTGTGGGTTTGTCATAAATAGCTCGATGCCATCCCCATCAAGCTACCAATGATTTTCTCCACAGAATTGGAAGAAACCACTTTAAAGTTCATGTGGAACCCAAAAAAGTGTCCACATTGCCAAGATAATCCTAAGCCAAAAGAACAAAGATGGAAGCATTATGCTACCTCACTTCAAACTATACTGCAAGGCTACAATAACCAAAATAACATGATGCTAGTACCAAAACAGAGATATAGACCAATGGAACAGAACAGAGCCCTCAGAAATCATACCACACATCTACAACCATCTGATCTTTACAAACCTGATAAAAACAAGAAATGGGGCAAGGATTCCCTATTTAATAAATGGTGTTGTGTAAAGGGGCCAGCCATATGTAGAAAGCTGAAACTGAATCCCTTCCTTACATTTTATATTTAGTATAAATATACTAAATATCCACTAGAATTATACTCTTCTTCTAAGGAAAATCGAAGTCATAAAAAGAAAATGGATACTTCCCTGCCAGAGGAGATATCATGATCACGATGGTGGCTTTCGCAGGACAAGGCAGATCTATTGAACTCTGGATGTGCTGACCCCTGCGGTTTACCCAAATGGGGGAAACGCAGCTGCATAATTTGTGGAAGTGAAGGACTGTATTTGCATTTTCCTGTGGAAAAATAAAAGAAAAGAAAGAAATTTGACTCCTTTAGTGAATATGGAAACTTGAAAGAAGACCATATACTGAAAGAATTCAGGGTGCCTTCAAAAATTGGTCTCCTCCAGTAGAAAACAATAAGACATCAAAGGGCTATTTCTTAGAAAGATCAAGCAGTGCTAGGATGTCAGTTACAAATGCTTGAGAACTTTATCTAGCTAAGGGGCTGGGGGAAAACCCCAAAGGCCAGCAGATAAATCTGGGAGATAGAGAAGTAATTTTTAAATGTATGAGCCCACATTTATGTATTAATATTTCCCTTAAAATATTTATTTTATTAAACGGTTAGCATTGGTTTTCTTGGTCTTGAAAAGTCAATTTCCTTTTGGAAATGATTTGGGCGAAATGGACTAGAAATTATGTAGGTAAAATAACTCAGATTTTTCCCGGAATAACAAATCATTTGCACGAGTTGTGAAGTTGTTACAGATGTCAGCTTTCCTGCATTTATTAAAAGCGTATTCGAAAAGAAGAAAATTAAATAGAAGGTATAAAGTTACTTTTATAATCAAATTGTCAATCTTTTGAAATAGATATAATCCTGAGCCAGATGACCAAGATGCCTTATGAGCATAAGTCCTCTCCAAAAGAAGATGCTCCATGATGTCCTCATCCAACAGTCTTTATGTATCAACAGGTAAAATAAGTAAAGTTTTCTTTTTATTTTTTAAACTAATTTTGATCTTTACTTTACTTATATGGTATTCAATTATTATTTTCTTACATATTTTGTAACATATTAGCTGTGACTGCAAATTTAAAAAAATTATCTATGGCAGGTTTGGCAAGAGGATTAGAGGAAGAATACTTCAAGTAGGATCATGTTTTATTTTGCCCTTGTTATATTTTCTTTGGAATTAAGTACTGCCTTGTCCTAGTTCATAAAAATGTTTGATATTTCAATAAGAGCATCAAGTGACTTATTTAGTCTTTCTCAAAATACACAGGCAGTAAAAATTAACAGTTTTATGGGCTTTAATACATAGTTTACTAAAAAATCAAATACTGACCAAAAATACAAATAATAACCATTTATGAGCACTTCTAAGTTAAAACAAATATTTTTAAAAATATCCTGGGAAGATTAGCCACAACACGTGTAATGGAATTTTCTTTTTTTCCTCTTCTTTTCTTCTCTTTTATTTTCTTTCCTTTTATTCCCTCTATTTCTTTCTTTCCCCTCCTTCCTTCCTTCCTTCCTTCCTTCCTTCCTTCCTTCCTTCCTTCCTTCCTTCCTTCCTTCCTTCCTTCCTTCCTTCCTTCCTTCCTTCCTTCCTTTCTTTCTTTCTTTCTTTCTTTCTTTCTTTCTTTCTTTCTTTCTTCTTCTTTCTTCTTTCTTTCTTTCTCTGTCTCTCTCGTCTCTCTGTCTCTCTCCTTCTTTCTTCTCTCTCTCTCTTCATTTCCTCCTTTCCTCCTTCCTTCCTTCCTTCCTTCCTTCCTTCCTTCCTTCCTTCCTTCCTTCCTTCCTTCCTTCCTTCCTTCCTTCTTTTCTCTCTCTCTCCTCTCTCTCTCTCTCTCTCTCTCTCTCTCTCTCTCTCTCTCTCTCTCTCTCTGTTTTTTTTTTTTTTTTCCCCCAATGGGGTTTTACTCTTGTTGCCAGGGCTGGAATGTGGTGCTTTCAAACTTGGTCCACTACTACTCTCACTGCCCCATGTTCAGGCAATTATCCTGCCTCAGCCTCCCAAGTAGCTGGCATTATACGCATGTGCTATCCCATCTGGCTAATTATATATTTTTGGTAGAGACAGGGTTTCACCTCATTATCCAGGGTGGTCTGGATCTCCTGACCTTGCGATCCACCTGCCTCAGCCTCTCAAAGTGCTGGGATTACAGGTGGTGAGCCATGGCACCCAGCCAGGTTAATCACTTTAAAGCTTTTCTCGTGCTGTAACAGTTATCATGACTTCTCACCAAGTTCATTAAACCAAGGGATGGAATTACCTAAATTATAACAGTTGCCCAGAGTAAAAGCTGTATTGCTAAGAAATCTTATTTTTTATAATCAGAAAAATATAAAACAGGGGAAAAATATTTTTAAAAAGCTGATTTTTATCCTATGAGTTCTTCATCTTTAATGTTTGATGGTTTTATTTATTTTTGAGGTAAAGAACATTGAAATATTTTAATAGAAATTCTAAAATATTAAAAGCAATATGCACAATTTTCATATGTCACAATGTGTGACATGGTAGATTGTAATTTTTGAGCTGGGGGCACTTTCGTGGTAGAATTTAAGTGATGCTTCTGAAACTTGGCCACATCTAATTCCAGTGAAGTACATATTATCAGAACGCACAGTACTTCGAAGTACCATTGAAACAAGATTTCTGACTGCTTGGTAACCAGTCACAATTTTCCTTGAAAGCAGTAGGTCGCCTGGTTTATTTCTATATTATCTTAAACCTTTGTTGTTAGATGTATGGTTTGCTGAAGATATAAGTGCATTCTGATTTTAAATAATTCATATAATTTTTTTCATTCCGTGTAATCTCTCCATGCCCATTGTTGGAAACAATGGGATATGAAATGTGGCGCATAGCATGAGGGACAGCAATTCATTTGTTCAAAGTGGTTACAAAATACTATGTATTTATCTTTTTAGAGTATAATAAGCATTAGCATCGACCACTATGAATACAAAAATGCAATCTACGTTAGTCAAGACCTACAAAGACACTATCAGGACTACTGGTATCCGTACCTTGTAATCCAACTATGTTAGGGGCTTTCCTATTTGGCCCTATTGTTGTTTGCAGTCTATGTTTCCCTTCTGGCCTAGACTTAGATTTTGGAATTTCTGTTTCTTTGAGAGTACAAGAGAAATAAGTGTAGATTAATCTTATCTCTGCATTACTGCTGCACCTCTACAAGGTCGCCACTTCAAGTGAACACATCATAATGTCATGTTTCTAATCATCTCCCAATCATCTTTGAGAGGATTCTTCAAATGGGAATCAATATGCCTTCTTTCATGTACTCCTTAAACTTTTACTACAATGTGGATGCCAGGATGTGACTCAGTCCATTGAAAGCCCATGTGTCACATACTGACATGTGTTTGAAAGTCCAGTTTTCTGTTGTTCATGTGACCAGGGCATTGATTACTATTTGCTACTCAGAAATTCAAACAATTGCCTTTATAAAATAATGGTGTAGTGTTTTCAATCCTTAATTTAAGAAAGAGCATGAAGTTCAATCACTGTGCTAATTTGCTCCTTCCATCTTCAATTGGTTTTTTCATTTCACAGGTCTCTATGGAAGCCTGCCAACAGGACATTGTTCATCCACCTTGAAACTGCCATTCATCAACCAAGCAGGCTGATATTGTCATCAGGGAGCTCTTCAAAGGGCACTGCCCATGTGATAGTGTGATCCAGTAATTCCTGAGATGCTTCCAAACTCGATGCCAGAAAATACCAGGTGACCTGCTCTTTAACAGGATGAGCACTTTCTTGCAATTCCTTGGTAATATTTTCCACTCTACAGCCATTTTTTAGATATTATTTCGGAAGTTTTCTGAGCACTTATCTTTAGGCTGTTTCCCTAATTTGCCCAACACATTATAGGTGTTGCAAGTTTTACAATTATTTTATGGGCTTCAGTCAAAGAAGCAGTCTCAACGCCAAGGCAAGACAGATTAATAATTATCTTTCCAATGGGGTATATTGTTTCGTGGCATCCAGGAGTGCCCTGGACCACAATTTCCAACGAATGCTGAAGAGGGGCATGCGTGGGTTTTCTGCCACAGCCTCATTCTGCCAACGAACATCTTGCGAGTACTTCTAAAATCATAATTTCAATCAATAAGTCCCATGGCATAGAGAGAAAGAGGTTTTCACCATTCAGAAATGGACAGCTTTTGTGAGACTTCTTATTTGAATACACTACCATTTATTGCTTTTTAAATTGATACATTATAATTTTACATATTTACAAATTAGAAGTATTATTTTGATACATGCACCCAATGAGCCATGACCACATTTTTAAATGGCATATTGGTAATTGGCATGTTAATCATTTCAGTCACATATGACATATTTGCTTAAACAGCTTTTGAAATCTAAACTTCTAGTTATTTTGAAATTTATAATACATTATTCCTACCTGTAATCTCCCTTCTACACAATCAAACTTTAGAACCTGTTCCTTCTGACCATATTTTTTACCCATTAACTAATGGACATATTGGTTTGCTCAACGTCTTTCACAGCCTATAATAATCTGTCATTCTGTTCTCTGCCTCTGTAAGATCAATGTTGTTGTTTCTCACATATAAGTAAAATCTTGCAATCCTTGTCCTTTATATTTCCTGGCAATTTCATTTAATATAATGTCCCTTAATGAAGCCTTTCTTTGCTGAATTGTGTTTTGTTAAGGTATTGAGGTTTTTATACAACTGAAATAATCACTCACCTAAAATTTACCTTAACTGTTACCCAAATTCTCTGGGTACATAAGATTGTAGTAGGAAAACTGCAAAGTGAACAAAGATGTATTGAAGGTTTCCTAGGACATTAATACCGTACTCTTTTCTATCTCCTGTCTTACTTAACTCTGGTTTGTCTTCAAACAAATAAAAATATTGTAGTAAATTATCTTTGAGATCAACATTAAAGACCAATAAAAATCAGTAACGCACAATTTAGGTTTATAAATATAAGCAAATAAGTTCAAACAAATACCAAAAGCTACTGAATACAATGATATATGTATTTTATACTCCTAATTTTCAAAGTACTCAATTTACTATTTAATTTTTACTGTGATTGCTTATCTCAAACATGGGCTATTATAACTGAGTTCACAGAAAAGTTATCATCAGAAGAGAGAGGTAAAATAATAACATACACTAGAGGTTATGTAACATGGTAAAGTTTGATCAAGTAAGCAGGACTAAAGGTGAATGAGTCCTCTGCCACGAGTAACTCTGGGGGAATAAGTTACTTAGAATTTGTAGGATTCCGTATCTTCTTTTGAGAATAGTGCATTTTCTAAATTACGTAAGGTTATTTACATGATGAAATCAGAATTATTAACACTTAATAAATATACCTGTTAACTCTAGTTGTGGAAGGAAGGGGAGTATAGTCAGACTCTCTGAAAGTCAAAACATGATTGTAGACATAGAGCAAAATAGAGTTGGTTTACAAGGATCTAAGAGGTTTCTGTATGATATTCCTTGTGTCTTAAGTTTGTGAGGAAGAAATAAACAACACCCAGTTTCTGCCCTGGAGAAGCTCATTGAATAGAAAAAGGAGCAAGGCAGATATGTGTGCCACAGTACGCTGCTGAGACAACATAAAGCACAAGAAACCAACTGCAAAGGTAAGATACCGACCTTGAAATTTTATATTCTGTCTGTTTCATTTGCTTCTTGCTGTTGTGATTAACCATATCTATGTGGGTTAAATTCAACACCCTAGGTGTAACACGGGTTATAGTACCAGAACTTCCATTCCAATTGCTCTTCCAATAGTGGCTGTTAACCAAACATTGGTGAACATTCCATATGAAGATTATACTAAAAATAAATCTACTCTGACTGCGATGTTTATATGATATAATTTACTGGGTCTAGGGAACAGAATCACAGAAAGTGTGATTTGTAATTTCTATAAATGATAAGTGCTGAGACACTAGTAGCTGAAAGACAAAAGTATTTCTACCTGCTGAAAGAAGAAAAAAAGTGAGGAAATTGCAGGAAAACCATTTACTACTTTTAAGCTATTCTGATTTTTAAATTTAGTTTCTATCAATGTCTATGGAAAAAAGTAAAATAATAGTAATAATAATAATAATAATAATAATAATAATAATAATAATAATAAAGAGCTTGAGTATAAAGAACACCAAAATATAGGAATTTCATATTCACCTATTTGGAGGTAAATCTTAAATAGTGGATCTACCAGTTTAAGCCAACATTTTTACCGCTTTATTTTCAAATGAAAACTTTTCATAGGCAGTGTGATGATGATACTTAACTAATATTTTTACAAGTTCATACAGCTTAATTTGAAGAACAATTTGTTTCTTTAGCAGAAAAAGTTCTCATTTGAGAAAAATAAATAGAGAATTTCTTTTGAAAGCATGGCTATGAAAAGCAGATAATATAAATATATCAGTCATAGTATCTCAGAGATTTTAGCCATATTATGAAAGTGTACTCCCCAAATAATTCTTTTAAAGTACAAAAATCTCAGAGAGAAGAACAGTAGCTGCTCAACAGTAGAATCCTAAAACAAAGTAAAAGTAATTAATAATTAGAATTACTACACAGTTTTGCTTCTCATCTTTGAAAAACCATTGTCTAGAGTTTTTCCTATGCATTCAATTGCAAGAATACTATTTCCGGTGGATATATATATATATATAATATATTTATGTACATTATATTTTATACAAGCATATAGTATATGATATGATACACTATATAGTCTTGTATGATATACAATATAATAATTTATTATATAATATATAACATACCAAGTAATGAAATTGCTGAGTTCAGGGTATTTCTTGTTCTAAATATCTGATGAATTACTACACACTTTTCCACAATGTCTCTACTGATGTACACTGCAAACAACAGGTAAAAATATTCCTATGACTCCATTAACTCACTGCTATCTGTTGTTTCCTGGGTTTTTAGTAATCTCCATTTTCACTGGCCTCAGATGATATCTCATGGTGGTTTTGGTTTGCAGTTCTCTAATAATTAGTGATGTTGACCTTTTTGAGATGAACGGTTGCTAAAATAAAAGACCCATAACTCTATTCTTACCCCAATGTGGTCTCTTTATATCTGCTAATCAGCATCCGTTTCACATGTGTTTTAACAGTATCCTGCCAAAGAAAATGTATTATGTGCTCAACTTATTAGATAGAGAAAATGACACGATGTTAGAGCAGCAGAAAGTTAGAGAAAAATGAGATATCTTATAAAATTTCTGCAATTTTTCTTTTGAGACAGACTTTCACTCTTGCCGTGCAAGCTGCACTGCAATGGTGCAATCTCGACTGACTGCCACCCCTACCTCTTGGGTTCAAGCAATTCTACTGCCTCAGTCTCCCAAATAGCTGAGATTACAGGTGCCCAGCACCATGCCTCGCCGACTTTTTTATTATTGTCACATCATATCTAGAGCTAAGCATATCAGAAAAATGAAAATCTGACCACAATGACATACAAATTTATGTTGAATAGAATGGCCTGTAATCATGAAGAAATGACAGATGTTAGTGAATGTATGGAAAATTTGGGAACCTCATCCAATTGCTAACGGGAAGATAAAAGAGGGAGTTTATTTAGAAAACAGTCTAGTAGTTTCACAAATAATTGTATGTACATTCAGCATATTGCCCAAAAATTAAGGCGTATTTACACCAATTTGTATAAGAATGTTTGTAGTAACATTATTCACAATATAAATGTTTCCATCAACTCCTTATGTGCAGGTGGACCTAGACAAATGCTACCCTTGCAATGCATTTGCCTCATACATTCACTTTCTATATCTCTGATATAATTGATGCAAATCCACATATTCTATAATGAAAACACCAAGATAAAGAGTTTGGACAAAATACTGAAACTTTTTTACCTCAGTATTCTTGACTTAAAAATAAGACAGAATAACAAGCCCATTGCAGAAATCTCAAGCTTAGGAAACCCCAGTGTTTTAAAGAGAGTGTGTACGTTAAAATGACTAAAGTGATAGTTTGTGAGTTATCTCTCAAGATGTCTCAATTCCATGTCCTCTTCTGGGAGGGTCCTGAGGTCAGTTCTTTATTCTCACCCTAGATGTAGCATCAGGTGTCTTGTAGCAACAGCCCCTCCTTGGCAGGTCCAGAAAAGGAGTCTTCATCCTCATAGTGGACGCGACTCCAGGTGTCCCAAAGCCACTGCCACTCTTGGGCGGGTCCTGAGATGAAGTAGGCTTCGTCTTCCTCATAAATGTGGCCACAGGTGTCACGAGGTACCCTGAAAACTTGGCCCCTCCCGAGTGTGTCCTGAGGAGGAGGAAGCTCTGTCCCAGGCACTGTGAGGAGACCCTGCTCCTCAGACAGCTGGTTTGTGAAATCAGTGTGTGGGCTCCGTGCACCTGCTGGTGGTAGCCATGGAAAATCTCTGAAATTCAGGGTGTATTAATCCAGATGATAATTTCAGGCAGTGGAAGTGAAATAGAGGCAACCTTCCCATAACTTCAATGGAGATAAAAAGAAGCAAAGACGAGGTCAATAGACAAAACTCAGTTGATTTTTTCTATATCAGCAATACTGCACAGAAATAATAGGAATTTGAAATATTAAAACACCATTTACAATACTACCCACAAAATCGAATTCATTAAGTATAAGGGTAAAAAAATATGCAAAATTCTCTCAGAACACAATGAGTCACCTCTGAGAGAATCAAAAGAAATATGAATAGATGCAGACAGGCTAGGCACAGTGGAAGTTGCCTGTAATCACAGCAGTTTGGCAGGCTTTGGCAGGCAGGTCACTTGAGCCCATGAGTTGGAGACCAGCCTGGGGAACATGGTGAAACCTCATCTCTATCAAAAATACAGAAACAATAAGCTGGGGTTGGTGGTGCATCCCTGTGGTCCCAGTTACTTGGGTCGTTGAAATGGAAGAATCTCAGTGAGCTGAGATCATGTCTTGGCACTCCAACATGAGTGAAAAAGCGAGATCTTTCTCAATAAATAAATACAGGAAGATACCTTTCTTGTTCTTGAGAAGTACGTTTATTATTATTTCAGGCATATTCCAAGCAAATTCAAGGCAAATAAATCAACAAACTCTTCCTAAACCTAGAATAGATGAAATAAGCCTGAAGAAGAACAAAGCTAAAGGACTTCCACACATAGATATGAATACTTACACTAAAGCTAGCTCAATAAACAAGCGTGTGGCATTGATAATTTAATAGACAATTGGATAAGTGGAACACAATAGACAGCCCCAAAACAGACCCAAGTCAACTGATTTTTCCTCATTTTTTGTGGATTTATCTGCCTAGGATCTTTGATGCTGATGACCTTTGGATTGGGTTTTGTCTGTGTGTGTGTGTGTGTGTGTGTGTGTGTGTGTCCTTTCTGTTGATGTTGATGTGACTGCTTTCTGTTTGTTAGGTTTTCATCTGAAAGTCAGGCATCTGTTCTGTAGGTCTGCTGGAGTTTGCTGGAGGTCTCCTTCAGATGCTGTTTGCCGGGTTATCACCATCTGAGATGGTGAAACAGCAATAATTGGAAGATTTTTTCCCACAGTGGTAGCTGAATTTTTCCAGCCAGAGCTCTCCTGTGTGAACTTTCTCTTGACCCCTGCTGGCAGGTGACTCTTAGTCATAAGGGACAGGGGTCAGGGGCACACTTGAAAAGCCAGTCTGTCCCTGAGAAGAGCTTGAGCACTGTTCTAGCAGATACTCTGCTCTCTTCAGAGCAGGCAGGCAGGAATGTTTAGGTTTGCTGAAGTTGCACTCCCAGCCATACCTTTTCCCAGGTGGTCTGTCCGAGGGAGATGGGAGTTTTATGTATAAGCCCTTGACTGGGGCTGCTGCCTTTCTTTCAGAGATGCCCTACTTAGTGAGGAGGAATCTAGAGTCCATCTGGCTACAGATAGTTTGCGTATTTCTGTGAGTTCCATGCAGTCCAAACTTCCTGGCAGCTTTCTTAACACTGTGAGGGGAAACCCTTATACTCAAGTCTCAGTAATGGTTGTCTACGCTCTCCCCAGCAAGCTTGATCGTTTCAAGTTGACTTCAGAATTCTCTGCAGGTAGTGAGAATTTGAAGCACTGGATCTCTGCTTGCTGTGCTCCATGGTAGTGGGGGGACCTGATGAGTGACACCACTTGACTCCCTGGCTTCAGACCTCTTTCCACGGGTGTGAATGGTTCTGTGTCACTGGGGTTCCACGTGCCACTGGGGTACAAAAACATTTTTTGCAGCTAGCTCAGCATCTGCCAAATGGCCACCCCAGTTTTGTGCTTGAAACCCCTGGCTGTGGTTGTGTAGGCACACTAGGCAATCGCCTGGTGTGTGGGTTGCCAAAACCATGGGAAAGGTGTAGAAAGTGGGCTTGACAGCACAGCCGCTGATGGCTTTCCTTGGCTAGTAGGGGGAGAATTTCACAACCTCTTGCACTTCCTTGGTGAAGCAACACTCACCAACCTGCTTCTGCTTACCTGTTGTGGGCTGCATTCAATGTCTAACCGGTCCCAATGAGACAAACTGGGTACCTCAGGTGGAAATGCAGAAAACACCGGTCTTTTGTGTTGGACTCTCTGGGAGCTGCATACCAGAGCTGTTCTTTTTCAGCCGTCTTGCCAGATGCCCACCATATTTTATTCTTATTTAGAGAGGGCACTGTTAAAATTACCAGAAGTTTCACTTGTAACGTCTAAAAGGAAAAATGAAACTAAGAGTGAGAAATCTTTTAATAGTCTGTCTTCAAATGTCAATCAATGCAGTGCTGTGTGAAAGATGAAGAAAAACTAACAGCCCAAAAACATGTGATTTCACATTTCTGATCACTTTTGTAAAAGCAGATTTCAGGAGGAAAACCTCCAGAGTTCTATTCTGTATCAAGTATAAAGCATTGTAAAATGTGTACAGAAATTGAAATCAAAGTTTTTCTTTTTCAATTCCCACAGACACTGTTTTGTACTCTAGAATTTCCTCTGGCTGCTTTTACATCTGTAGGGGTTCAGTCAGGATGGTGGGGAAAATTATCAGATGCAAACCTCTTGGAACTGCTGGGGGAATGACATAAGCCCCAGTAATAATCTTGACTGAATGCAGACTTTTCCCTTTAGTTAAATACGTTAGAGTACAAACAAAGGATGTCGGGTGTTTACCTAACTAGTATACTCACCCCTGTGGTCCTAAGACTAACATCTGACTTTCCACAGATGCTTAATTCCTTTCTCATTGGGAAGTCTACACTGTCAATTACACTTTAGTGGTGTTGACTCAAACCTTTGTATATTAATCTTTACTGAATAAATGCAAGTCTCACTAGCTGCTCAGGGCCACAGTCAAAACTGTTTACTACACTCTGCTGGAGTCTGTAAGCAGCCCAGATGCTAAGCTAGACTGGCAAAGCAGAATATCTGTGTGTGAGTGTACTTTATTCATCCATCAATGAGTCAGGGTCTGTGGGACCGAAACCCTTAGACATCTGTAAAGGAATCACTGGGTTGAAAGTGATCTCTACATAGTGAAGTAGCACACTATTTCAGCCCATTGTCTCATTAGCTACAGCTTGCTATCTCATTTTATAAATTATGAATTTAAAAAAGGATAAATGCTACATATGTATTAACAATTTTTTTTTAAAGTTTTTACTAAATAGAGCTCAGATTATGATCAGTTTTTTGTGGCACAACACATGAATGCTTCTTTTGGCAGCAATTATGGAATAAAGAGTAAATGGTAATAACAAAAAGTGCCAGTCTGAAGATATCACTACTATACAATTGCATTTCTATGACATTGTAGAAAAGACTACAGAGAAGGTAAACAGACTTGAGTTGTATACTGGTTTGTAGAGGGCAAGGATTGAGTTGAATAGGAGAACAGGATTTTGGAAAGAGGTAAAAATGGGCCTGTTAGAATTGGGCTCCCTCTGGTTGATGAGGTCGTGCTACATCTTTGGTAGAACGAAGAGTGTATAGTTCCAGCATGAAAAAAAAAAGGCCGCTACTCGGCCAGTTGCTATGTCTCATGCCTGTAATCCCAGCACTTTTGGAGGCAAAGGTGGGTGAATCACGAGGGCAGGAGATAGAGACCTTCTTGGTTAAAATCTTGGAACCCTGTCTCTACTAAGAAAATACAAAAACAAACTAGCTAAGGGTGGTGGTGGGCGCCTGCAGTCCCAGATACTCAGGAGGCTGTGGCAAGAGAATGGTGTGATCCCGGGAGGCAGAACTTGCCGTGAGAAGAGACAGCTCCACTCCACTGCAGCATAGGTGACAGAGCTAGGTGCCATCTCAAAAAAAAAAAAAAAAAAAAAAAAAAAAAAAAAAAAAAAAAAAAGAGGGGGGTCCTACTCACTCTAGAAGACTAGGGTCTTCTTTTATTACACATGAAACTATTTCAGAACCAGTTCTCAGGAAGCCTTTGTTGTGTGTGATAAAAGAAGCATAACATAAAATTTACCAATTTAAACATTTGTAAGCGTATAGGTAAGTGGTATTAACTATGTTTATGTTACTGTGCAACCATCACCAACATTTCACGTTCTCAACAGCAATGCACAAGTGTTTATTCCATTTTTTCCACATACCCTCCAACTCTCCCTTCTAAGAAAAAAAAAAAAAAAAAAAAAAAAAAAAGCATTCTAGTGCACGTAAATTGATAATCTCATTGTGGTTTAGATATTCATTTACCTAATAGCTAGTGATGTTGAACATATTTTTATGTGCTTATACGCATTTAATTTGTCAATGGTTTCCTGAGAATGACAGGGAATGCACAGAAAACATAAGAAAAAAATAGATAAATTGAATTTCATTCAAACAAAACTTTCATGCTTCAAAGGACACTATCGTGATAGTCAATAGAAAATCAACAGCATAAGACCAAATATTTTCAAGTCATATATAACAATAAGGGTATAGTATCCAGGATATAGAAGAAATTCTTACAACACAGGAACAAAAACAAAAACAATCCAATTAGAAAAATAAATAGATAAATTGAAAATATTTTTTTCCAAAGACACACAAAAACACATAAAAAGTAGCTCAACATCACTCACCTCAGGGAAATGCAAATCAGAGCCACAATAAGACACACCTGCACACCAATTATAATTATTGTTATTTAAAAACCGTAAACTGACAAGGTTTGACATGGAAAAGGAGAAACAAAAAAGGTAAAATAGTTCAACTGCTGTGGAAAATAATTTGGTTTTTCTGCAAAAACTAAGCAGAATTATCATATAAACCAGCAAATCCAATCCCAGGTACATACAAAAAACAATGTAAAACAGGTATTCAAGAAAAGTGTACACATATATTAATAGCAGGATTATGCATAATGACTTAAAGATAGAAGCAAAACAAATGTCCATCAACAAATAACAGGAAAACAAAATGTAGTGTATCCATACAAAGGCCTAATATTTACCCATAAAAAGGATTGAGACACTCATTCTACAATGTGAAGATACTACAAAACCATTGTGATTAAAGAGGTAAACACAAAATTCACATACTGTATGATTTTATTTATACAAATATCCAGAATAAATAACTTCTTGGAGAAAGAGAGTGGATTACTAATTATCAGGGGTCAGAAAGAGGACAGATTAGGTTCCTTAACAGGTATTGATTTCCTTTTTGTGATGATGAAAATAATTTGGAATTAAGAGGTGGTAGAACATGCACATTCCTGTGTCACTGAATTCTCCATGAAAATGCAGGTAACATATCATGGGAATTATACCTCAATAAAAAATATCCTATCCCCACTCTTCCATCAGCCGGCTGAACTCTCTTTCCATGGCGTCCCATTAGTCTGGGGTTCATGTCCTTCCACAGTTCAGAACTGCCTGGGGCCTGGGCAGGAACATTCTGGACACATACTCCAGTCATTGTGTTCTCCAGCTCCAAGACAAGTTACCAGTAGAAGGCAGTTGAGTTACCGGCAGCAAATATATATAAGTGTTTAGCAATGTCAATTCTTGCCTCCTCAGGTGAAATAATTCAACTCATGGGCATAAAGAAGAAACATAACCCCAAGGCAAGTTTCGCAGCAGGAGTGGACATTTATTGAAAAGCTTTAGAGCAGGAAAGAATGAAAAGTGCACTGGGATGAGATCCCAATGGGTGACCTGAAGAACAAGTGTGGCCGTTAACCTTCATTCTGGGACTTTTTTTTTTTTTAAATTGTTTTTTCCTTCTATAGTCACAAAGACAAATTATATTGGGTAACTGTACTCTTTGTTGATATATCTAAAATCTATAATATGTCGACCAAAGAAAGAAATACAAATTTACACAATTAAGAGTAAAATTTATGTAACATCAGCTATTCATCCTTGCATTTTCAGTGCCTAGCATAGAACATGGCTTGTGATAAATATGAAAGATTGGATTAATGAATGACCAGAGCCCAACAACTCCTTTGGTTTTTCCTTTCTTTTATTTTTTTCCTTTTTATTTTTTATTATACTTTAAGTTCTAGGGTACATGTGCATAACGTGCAGGTTTGTTACATATTTATATTTGTGCCATGTTGATGTGCTGCACCCATCAACTCGTCAGCACCCATCAATTCATCATTTATATCATGTATAACTCCCCAATGCAATCCCTCCCCCCTCCCCCATCCCCATGATAGGCCCCAGTGTGTGATGTTCCCCTTCCCGAGTCAAGTGATCTCATTGTTCAGTTCCCACCTATGAGTGAGAATATGCAGTGTTTGGTTTTCTCTTCTTGTGATAGTTTGCTAAGAATGATGGTTTCCAGCTGCATCCATGTCCCTACAAAGGACACAAACTCATCCTTTTATTATGGCTGCATAGTATTCCATGGTGTATATGTGCCACATTTTCTTAATCCAGTCTGTCACAGATGGACATTTGGGTTGATTCCAAGTCTTTGCTATTGTGAATAGTGCTGCAATAAACATACTTGTGCATGTGTCTTTGTAGTAGAATAATTTATAATCCTTTGGGTATATATCCAGTAGTGGGATGGCTGGGTCATATGGTACATCTAGTTCTAGATCCTTGAGGAATTGCCATACTGTTTTCCATAATGTTGAACTAGTTTACAATCCCACCAACAGTGTGAAAGTGTTCCTATTTCTCCACATCCTCTCCAACACCTGTTGTTTCCTGATTTTTTAATGATTGCCATTCTAACTGGGTGAGATGGTTATCTCATTGTGGTTTTGATTTGCATTTCTCTGATGGTGAGTGATGATGAGCATTTTTCATGTTCTGTTGACTGTATGAATGTCTTCTTTTGAGAAATGTCTGTTCATATCCTTCCCCACTTTTTGATGGGGTTGTTTGTTTTTTTCTTGTATATTTGTTTCAGTTCTTTGTAGATTCTGGATATTAGCCCTTTGTCAGATGAGTAGATTGGAAAAATTTTCTCCCATTCTGTAGGTTGCCTGTTCAACCTAATACCATAAAAACCCTAGAAGAAAACCTAGGTAGTACCATTCAGGACATAGGCATGGGCAAGGACTTCATGTCTAAAACACCAAAAGCAATGGCAGCAAAAGCCAAAATTGACAAATGGGATCTAATTAAACTAAAGAGCTTCTGCACAACATTCTGGGACTTTATATGCTGGTCTACCTCCGGCATCTGGTGCACCCATGTCCATGATTCCTCCCTTAATGTGGGCTGCCCAAAGGCAGAGTGCCCTCCTTACCCTTTGGAAGTGAGAATAAGAAGTGTGTTTAAGCATATATATGCATAACTATCTGAAGCTTCCTCCCTTTTTTTTGCTGGAGTGACCCCAGAATGTCATACTCTGTCATTTAGTCTCTTAATGTGCACACCTGGGCTCACTCACCCAGTAGGTGAGGTTTTATTGGAAACTCTCTTTCCTCCTCCCTGGAATGTGAGCTTAATTAACATGGTAATGTTACCAGGTGTGTATCAGTAGACACTTGTCTATCCCTCGCTCCAGCTGCTAAATTATTATTTTTTAGAGAAGCAATATGAAAACTGTCCAACCAACATCTAATGTCCCGGCATTCCTGGTATGTGGATGGGGAAAACCTCTTCTGCCCTACTCATGCCTGTTTAACTACCCAGAACCGACCCACTGGCCATTTCCAGCTCCAGCTCACTCTTTCTCTGCTGCCTTTCTAGTGATCAGTGATGCCTCCTCAGGGTTTACAAGGTGTTCTGTATCTTGCTCTATTGTAATTCACTCCTCAGCACATAATATCCGTGGGTTGTTCCATTTCAATAAAGGGAAATTTACATTTTCTGAGCACCACCATGTACAGGTGTCTTGCTCAGGTGAACTCACAGCAACCCTGCAAGGTATGGGTACTCACATATGTAGAGAAAAAGGCCAGGATCAGGGGATTGAGTGGCTCGCTTTCAACCACACAGCTTATAAGTAACTTCATACTCAGGTTCCAGCCCATGGCCACGTCTCCAGTTGTCACTTAGAAAGAGTTTGTGAGTCACTTGAATCTGAACATGAGTCCAGGCCACAACCAGTCTTTTTATCATTTCAAGGGGAATGTGTTGTACATGGGTCACAGAAGCCAACTTTAGTGAGAGCATCAGAGCCAGCACATGGTGATTCCAAGTGTAGAGGAAGAGCGGTATGCTAAGAAGTTTTTGCCCTGAAGGGTGAAGGAGACAAGAGGTTAGTATGGCTAAATCAGGGGAAGCAAGAGAGAAAGCAGAGGATGGACCAAACACTTAGAGACAAGAGTCAATATTTCCTTAGCATAGTCAATGCATACCTAGCATGATATGATGTGGCCGCTGCACTCCTAGGAATGAACCATGAGAAACGAAGTCAAGTTCATAGGCAACATACATTAAGAAACATTAATGACATCCTTATGCATAATGCTTCCAAACCAGGTGTCCCCAAATGCCCATACACAGAGGAAGGGTGAACAAGCTATGGCTTATCCACCCCATGGCATGTGGTTCAGTGTGAAAACGAATGGACTATTGATGCACTCAGAACAGAATGATTCTTAAAGTAGTTCCACTGAATACAAGAAGCCAGATCAAAACGATGCACAAAGACCCAAGTACATACTGTATTTACATGCAATTCTATATAACACCACTATCTGTTAGTGAAAGAAACAGATCTGTGATCCCACGGTGGCCAGGGAGAGGTCGCCATTGCTGGGAGGAGGGTACATTTTCTTGAACTTCATCACACTTGTGGCCTTGCAGTGGCCATTGCTGCGAGGAGGGTACCTTTTCTTGAACTTCATCACACTTGTGGCCTTGCAGTGAATGGAACACTCACATGGAAAAAAACCATCAGTTAATCTATCTACACATGTACAATTTACCATATGCCAATCACATGTCAATGAAGCGGTTTTTTGGAAATGCTAGTCCTATAGGATTGGCAGGAGGCACAAAGGTTAGAGGAGCAGGAGGAAGGATTAGGACCACCGTGTGGAGAGACTAAGCAAGCCTCAGAGGTCATGTGTCTGTGGCAGCCTCTGTCTTGTCACAGTTTCAGTGGTGAATGGAAAAGTGAGCCCATCTGCATGGTGTGGGTTATGTCGCAATATAAGTGTTTCAGCAAGCAGAGCATGTGAATTCTGGGACTGCTCCCTCTCCTCTTATATGTCCCCTATAATTATAGTATCACCGAGCACCTGACTTCAGGCAACTTTGTCTCAGCTGTCAGAAAAGGTAGACCCCCATACCCTGGCTACCTGATTTTGGGTGCCTCTAATGGAGATAGGACTTCAGAGAGGCATGGAACCCATGTGTGGCACAACCAAGACTGCAAAGTACAGAAGTAGACACAGCATTCAGCCCAGACATCCCAGGCCATGTGAACCAGGCTCACAGACCTCAGTCTCCCTTTGTGAGAACAGAACCATCACAAGCATCAGTATAAACAGATTTCCCAGGCTTTCAGAGACCAAAGGAAATTTGAATTCTGCTGACTTCAAATTGTGCTTTCATTCCGGACCTCCAGTGCCAGAGACTGTAGTCAGAGTCTGCAGCTGGCTTCCACAGCCTCTGTGTGTGGGAGGATGTGTAACACATGACCTCAGTCTTCATTTGTGTCTGGCTCACAGAGACTTGGCAACCCGCCCTTAATGATCACCACTTTTGCCTCTAATTAAGGTTTACCAAGATGTCTCTGTGGTGTAAGCTGCCGCTACCTTCCATGCTGTTGGACTTTCCAGAGACAATTTCAGGAGACCTGTCCCTTTCAAGACAAGCTACTGTTGTGCTCAGCTCTGGTTTTCATTTTGGAAAGCTGTGGCCTGAGAAGGCAGGTTCTTTTCTTTTCCTAACTGTGAGGCTGTATAATGTTAGTTAAATTGGCCTGAGCCCAGACACAAAACAGGCCTGAGGGAAAGGCTCACACAAAAGAATGATCAGCTAACACAGTACCCAGCTGCCCCTCTGGACATTTAGAGGTCAAAGTGACCTTCCTGTCCACGTGTCTGTTTTCTACTATTTCCTCGTTCATGCAGAAGCTTACTGCCCTATGATATAGAGGCAGTAATATTCAGAGGACATTCTGGTCCATCATAGTAGAGAAATGGCTTGCATCTTCTCTCTAAGACAAGGGAAAGGAAATGTCCATGAGCACAAAGTCTACAGTTGTGTGGTCAGGTTGCAAGTGGAGGAAGAGCATCTCCATGCTAAGGTGGCAGCAGGGCAACCAAAGGTAAAGATTTCTGCAGAGGAAACAAGGAAGCTAGGGATTCCTAGAGGAGATCACCTTTCCCATGTGTAGGCCCCTGTCGTAAAGGCCAGATCCTCTTGTCGCTGTGTGAAATGATCCTGTGACTAACCCCATTTCAACCGTAATACTAATTGCACAGGCAAACATGAGTGTCCAACAGTTTGAGAAAAAGCAAACAATAAAAGACAGTTATGATGAAACCGACAACTTGTCACCAGAGAAAGGAGTTTTTAAGTTCTTTACTCCTCCTGGCACCATAAACTCTGTGCAAGGAAATTTCAGAACCCATGCTCACTACAATCCCAGAGAAAAATAAAATGCTGCATGGATAGAAAATAACAAAATTTAGGAAGATGATAGGAATATTCAGAGATTAGGAAAGAGAGCTTGAAATTTTCTCATAACGTTTAACTCTCAAAAAATGGAAGACAGAATCTAAAAAATATTTCAAAACCTCATACAATTAAAAAATTTTACCATAAGAAAAATGGATAGTGCTTTGGGAGACTGGTCCCGGAGTTGCAGTAGTGAAATAGCATTTCACATGTGAAAACCCAGGCAGACAATTATAAAACCTATGGGAATGACAGTTCCACTCCAGAATTAGAGAGATGTCGGCTGGATGGGAGCAAGAAGAAGAAAGGTATCCAGCAGTGACTTTTCAGATGGGAAGTTAGAAATGCTGAAAGATTTTAAGAATGTGATAAAAGGAGATAATTATTTTTAAATAGACAGAATGAAGAAAAGGCAATTAGAAACTCCAGGAAAACAGAAAGCTAAAGAAAAAATATGTATACACCCATAGAATATGAAGAAATGCAGGTGAGTTCACAGTGCCAATATATTCCCTACAAGAGGAAACACAATATTCTGCAGTATTGGTTCAAAAAAAAAATGTATTTAAATATATACACTCCACAGCTACTTAGAGCTTCATTGATAACAGAAATAAACTAAAATCATGATATGGTTACTATTGGTAGATGGTGGAGGAAAGATGGGGAATTGAAGGTCAGACTTCCTCTGTTGCACCTGGTGTTAACAGGGAATTCAGGCGACTAGGATGAGGCGTACATGGTGGCAACTCTTTCTATGTCACTCTTGCTTCACTTCTGCATTCTTCAGTCATGAGCATATGTTTTATTTTCAAAATATTTTATCTATTGATTTTATTTTGAAAATAAAATATATGCAAAATAATCTCTGGTATCAGAGACTCTAGGAAGAGTCTCTCTTCCAGTTGTACTGGTTCTAAGTCTAAGTAAACATCACAGATTCCAGCAGAAAATCCTGACTCTACCCACGCTTCCACTTCTTCTAACAACACCCAGTAATCACCGCATCCAGCTCAGAAACTCCATTTGTCCAAAGCAGATCCACCTGTAGGCGTCATCAAGGGTATCAGTAGACAGAGACACAGTGGTGTCTGCAGTGTCCATCATGAAGTCCAGTCCCTAAATGTAGACCAACCGGCCAGTCTGGAAAGAAACTTCTTTGGAGAATGGCTGTGCTAGAGGCATCAGCCACAATTCAGGTGCAGCCATAGAGGGGTCCAGGGTGTTACTTCAAGCAGCCAGAAGGCAGAGGAAAGGGTCAGAAAAGATGAGGAGGAGGGTGGAAACATCATGGCCAGGCCCCTACTGGTATATTTTACTATGCTGCAGTGACCAGGGGGACACACAGAACACCATATTTTGGTGGGCAGAGACTCTCTCAGACCAGAGCAGTAGGACCTGGAAAGAAACTGAAGCCAAGCTTAGGAATATGGGTTCCTATTTCAGCTTGGCCACTGGTGGGTCTGGGACCCAGGATATCACAAATTGCAATACCTTTACCATTTTTCCTGTGTCTGTAAAGACTTGGTTCAGGCTCTGATTGACTTGGCCCCCTTGAGGCACTTAATAAAGCCTGTTACTAGTAACACATAATTCATTAGCAGTTTATTTACAATGACCTTCAATCAAGTTTTGTTGTCCTGTATTGAAAATAAAAAAACAATGAACAAGAGCACAATAGTTATGTGCACAAATGATGATTGATCCTGAGGAACTATCAGGCAGCAATTGATAACAAATATTGGTATTTCATGCATGCTCACTGTGTCTCAATGGTATTCTGAGGCTTTGGATAAGCACCTCCAATTAACCTTTGCAACAATCCCCATGGCAGGTGCTGGCACCATCTGTTTTATAGGTAAGAGGTGACGTGAATATACCTAGGGTCACACACCTGGGCAGTGGATGATCTAAATATAAGCAGGCATAAGAGGTGTCAAGAAAGATGCTAATGTCATAATGGTAAGTGGAAAGGAGGAACAAATGCACACATGCTGTGAAAGCCTGACAAGAAGTAGGTCAGCCCAACAAGGAGACCAGATCCACAGTTGGCCAGCTGCACATTTTTTTATCCTTAAAGGAACCTCCTCATGAAAGGAAGACCACAGAATACAGGGAGAGTGCTCAAAAAAGCACTGTACCAGAAGCATGATAAAATCAAATCAAACAAAATAATAAAGATAAATACACAACAATGACAGCTGCATTTGTCTTTAGGTGACAGGCCTGTGTGTCTTTTTCTAACTCTGTTGTCTCCATTTTCCAAAATAGACACAAATTCACGTGATGAGTCAGGCTGCAGGAGCAAGTGTATAATCAGAGAAAGCTGCTCCCCAAACCTCTCCCCTGATGTGGGCTCCTTGTTGGTGGCTTCCCTGTCCCTGGGGTATGACCTGATCCCAGAGACAGGGCCCTGTCAGCCCTACACCCATTCAATGCCCTAGTCCCCACTAGAGGGTAGAGGGGAACTGAACAGATGAGATAATCCCATGGCCCATGGGATGATAGTACCTGGCAGTCAGTGACGTTCAAATGGTCTTGTCTCCAGGAAAGTCCAAGGCCAAGCCCAGTGGCTCCCATGGTCCTTGAAGGGTCTCTTTGGACTGTGGAGGCCCATTTTATTCACGTCTTTCTAAAAGAGACAAAAATGGGAGGAGAGGTTGTGTGGGACTCTGAGGCCTAGACTTCTTCCCAGGAGGAAAAGCAGACCTCCTGGCTGAAAAGTGCTGACATCACAGGGTCACCCCAATATTCTTTGTCTATGTCCTCTACTGTCTTAGATATGAACAGTAATTACTAACGCAGTTCATTCCAAATCTTGGTGCCTGAGTCGTCTCTCAAATGAACTCACCAAGCGATCCTCTGATGACACAAAGCCATTTTCTTCAGACAAAGTCCTGACCCTGCCAGACAGTGACCTTGAAAGGCAGAGGGGCAAACACAACTCCAGTTGGACCAGTCCTGATCCTTACACCCTCATTTTCAGTGATCTCACTGCCAGCTGATTGAAAGGAATAGGGAAGGGACTGGAGGAAGAAAGAAATCCTTGCAATTCAGGTTTCTCTGTAATAGATGTTTAAATTATCTGTTTAATAAAACTAGATGTGTGAGTACTTATATAGAAAATTTACCATGCACCAGGTGTGGTG
Organism: Rhinopithecus roxellana; assembly: GCF_007565055.1. Taxonomy (NCBI): domain Eukaryota; kingdom Metazoa; phylum Chordata; class Mammalia; order Primates; family Cercopithecidae; genus Rhinopithecus; species Rhinopithecus roxellana. Next base: position 1,957,139 of record NC_044570.1, read on the forward strand.
GCCCATGCCTGTAATCACATCACTGTGGGAGGTTGACACAGGCAGATAACGAGTTCAGGACATCAAGACCATCCTGTCTAACACTGAAAACCTGTCTCTACGAAAAAAAAAAAAAAAAAAAAAAAAAAATTAGCCGGATGTGATGACACACCCCTGTAGTTCCAGCTATTTGGGAGGCTGAGGCAGTAGAATGGCATGAACTAGGAGGCGGAGCTTGTGGTGAGCCAAAAGCACACCGCTGAACTCCACCTGGGGCAACAGAACAAGACTGTCTCACAACAAAACAAAACAAAACAAAACAAAATGTACCTTTAAAAATTAATACAATTTTTTTCTGGCGCTGTTCCAAGATGGCTGAATGGGAAAACCTCTGGTCGTCAACTCCCAGGATGACTGAGGCAGAAGATGAGTCAGTCCTGCAGTGCTGAGTACTAAAGTACCTGGTTCATCTCACTGGGACTGGTTGGACAGTGGGTGCCATCCATGGAAGGCAAGCTGAAGCAGGGCAGGGCGCCAAACCTCCTGGGAATTTGAAGGGGTTGGGGGTGTTTCCCTTTATTAGCCAAGGGAAGCCATGATAGGATGCCTGGAAAAACAGAGCATTCCCACTCAAATACTGTAATTTTCCCAAGGTCTTAGCAATTGATAAACAAGGTGATTTTCTCCCATGCCTGGCTCAGCCGGTCCCATGCCCACAGAGCCTTGCTCATTCCTAGTGCAGTGGTCTGAGGTGAAACTCCAAGGTAGCAACCTGACTAGGGAAGTGGTGTCCACCAGTGCGAAGTCATCAGTAGGAAAAGAAAGCATCCAGGAAGCTCGTACTGGGTGGAGACCACCACAACTTAACAAGGGTTACTACCTTTAGACTATATCTCTGTGAGCAGGGTATAGCTGAAAAAAGGTAGTAGACAACTTCTGTAGACTTAAATGTCCCTATCTTAAATGTCTTAAATGTCTTTTTCTTGTCAAAGAAAATTCTGTGAAAATGGTAACTAGATTCAAAATAGTATGATATTGATTTCTTCAATTAAGCATTGAAGTGAAAGCACAATAAAAATTTCTTGAAACGTTGATCTTCTCATTAGCAAATTTGTAAAAGATTGTTAAGGTGCTGTAATAAGTTTATGAAAATCTTAGTTCATAGTCAAACCCCTTGAGGTTTAATATAATTTTACATAAGGTTTCTGTCAGGCCTCTGAGCTAAAGCCCAGCAATCGCATCCCCTGTGATTTGCACGTATATGCCCAGATGACATGAAGTAACTGAAGAATCACAAAAGAAGTGAAAATGCCCTGCCCCACCTTAATCAATGACATTCCCCCACAAAAGAAGTGAAAATGGCCAGTTCCTGCCTTAAGTGACGACATTGAATTGTGAAAGTTCTTTTCCTGGCTCATCCTGGCTCAAAGAACTCCCCCACTGAGCACCTTGTGACCCCAACTCTTGCCCCAAAGAGGGAAAGCCCCCTTTGACTGTAATTTTCCTTTACCTACCCAAATCCTATAAAATGGCCCCACCCTTATCTCCTCTTGCTGACTCTCTTTTCAGACTCAACCTGCCTGCACCCAGGTGATTAAAAAGCTTTATTGCTCACACAAAGCCTGTTTGGTAGTCCCTTCACATGGACACGCATGAAAATTTGGTGCCCTTACTGCGGTCAGGTGACCTGCCTTGGAAGATCAATCCCCTGTCCTCCTGCTCTTTGCTCTGAGAGAAAGATCCACCGACGACCTCGGGTCCTCACTCCAAGCAGCCCAAGGAAAAACTCACTAACATCTCACCAATTTTAAATCAGGTAAGCGGCCTCTTTTTACTTTATTCTCCAACCTCTCACTATCCCTCAACCTCTTTTTTCTTTCCATCTTGGCACCACCCTTTAATCTCTCCCTTCCCTTAATTTCAATTCCTTTTATTTTCTGGTAGAGACAAATGAGAAACGTTTTGTCCATGGAGCCAAAACTCTGACACTGGTCACGGAGTTGGGAAGGCAGCCTTCCTTTGGTGTTTAATCATTGCGGAGATGCCTCTCTGATTACTCACCCACACTTCAGAGGTGTCTGACCATGCTGCAGGGACCTCTGCCTTGGTCCTTCACCCTTAGCAGCAAGTCCCGCTTTTCTGGGTGAGGGGCAAGAACCCTGACCCCTTCCTTGTCTCTACCCTTTCTCAGCTCTTCTGGGGAGCCAGAACCTCCCAATCCCTTATTTCTGTGCCCCAACCTCTTATTTTTGCACCCCAGCCCCATATTTCCATGTCCCAATTCCTTTCCCGCTTTTCTGGAGGGCAAGAACCCCCAAACTCCTTCTCTCTGTGTCTCTACTCTCTCTTGTCTATGGGCTTGCCTCCTCCACTATGGGCAACTTTCCACCTTCCATTCCTCCTTCTTCTCCATTAGCCTACGTTCTCAAGAACTTAAAACCTCTTGAACTCAAACCTGACCTAAAACCTAAATGCCTTATTTTCTTCTACAATGCCGCTTGACCCCAATACAAATTCAACAGTAGTTCCAAATAGCCAGAAAATGGCTCTTTCGATTTTTCCATCCTACAGGATCTAAATAATTCTTGTCATAAAATGGGTAAACAGGCTGTGGTGCCTGACGTCCAGGCATTCTTTTACATATCAATCCCTCCCTAGTCTCTGTTCCCAATGCAACTTGTCCCAAATCTTCCTTCCTTCTTTCCTTCCTGCCTTTACACTCAGTCCCAACCCCAAGCATCGCTGAGTCTTTCCAGTCTTCCTTTTCTACGACCCATCTGATCTCTCCCCTCCTCACCAGGCCAAGCTAGGTCCCAATTTTTCCTCAGCCTCCTGTAATTCTTTTATCACCTCCCATCCTCACACCTGATCTGGCTTACAGATTCATTCCTTGACTAGCTCTACCCCAACTGCCCAGACATTTCCATTTTAAAAGGTAACTGGAGCTAAAGGCATGGTCAAGGTTAATGTTCCTTTTTCTTTAATCTACCTCTCCCAAATCAGTTACTATTTAGGTTCTTTTTCATCAAATACGAAAACCCAGCCCAGTTCATGGCCCACTTAGCAGCAACCCTGAGAGGCTTTACAGCCCTAGACCCAAAAGACCATCCTATACTCATACACATTTTATTACCCAGTTCACTCCCGATATTAAATAAAACCCCCCAAATTAAATTCTGGCCCTCAAACCCCACAACAGGACTTACTGGACCTCACCTTCATGGTGTGTAATAATAGAGTAGAAACAACCAAGTAGCAACTTATTTCTGATTTGCATTTCCTTGCCTCCACTATGAGACAAACCCCAACCACGTCTCCAGGGCACAACTCCAAACACCTGAACCACAACTGCCAGGGGTTCCTCCAGATCCTCCTCCACGAGGAGCTTGCTCCAAATGCCGGAAATATGGCCACTGGGCCAAAGAATGTCCGCAGTATGGGATTCCTCCTAAGTCGTGTCCCGTCTGTGTGGGATCCTTCAGGAAATTGGACTGTCTAACTCACCTGACAGCCACTCCCAGAGCCCGTGGAGCTCTGGCCCAAGGTTCTCTGACTTACTCCTTCCCAGACATTCCAGGCTTAGTGGCTGAAGACTGACACTACTCCATCACATTGGAAGCTTCCTAGACCATCACAGACACTTTGGGTAACTCTTTGGGCAAGTCTATCCCCTTCTTAATCAATATGGAGGCTTCCCATTCCACATTACCTTCTTTTCAATGGCCTGTTTCCCTTGCCTCTGTAACCGTTGTGGGTATTGACAGGCAGCCTGCTCAAACTCTTAAAGCTCCCCAAATCTCGTGCCAACTTGGACAACATTATTTTATACACCCCTTTTTATTTATCCCCACCTGCTCAGATCCCTTATTAGGCCAAGACATTTTTAACTACATTATCTGCTTCCCTGACTATTCCTAGGCTAGAGCCACACCTCATTGCCAACTTTTCCCCCAGTTCAAAGTTTCCTTCACTTCTTCCCCTTGTATCCTCCCAACTTAACCCACCAGTATAAGATACGTCTACTGTCTCCTTGGTGACAGGTCATGCACCCATTACCATCTCATGAAAATCCAATTACCCTTACCCAGCTCATCACCAATATACCATCTAACAGCATCCTTTAAAAGGATTAAACCTCACTACTCTGTTCTTGATCTTAAATATGCCTTTTTCACTATTCCCCTGCACCCCTAGTCCCAACCTCTCTTTGCTTTCACCTGGACTGACCCTTTCACTCATCGGTCCCAGCAGCTTATCTGGGCTGTGCTGCCATAAGGTTTCAGGGACAGCTCTCATTACATCAGTCAAGCTCTTTCCCATTATTTACCTTCTTTCCACCCCTCCACTTCTCACCTTATTCAATGTATTTGATGACCTTCTTCTTTGTAGCCCCTTCTTTAATCTTCTCAACAAGACACACTTCTGCTCCTTCAACTTTTATTCTCCAAAGGATATTTGGTACCCCCGCCAAAGCTCGAATTTCTTCACCATCCATTACCTACCTCAGTATAATTCTTCATAAAAACAGATTCTCTCCCTACCAATCGTGTCCTATTGATCTCTCAAGCCCCAACCCCTTCTACAAAACAACAAATCCTTTCCTTCCTGGGCATGGTTGGCCACTTTTGCCTTTGGATACTTGGTTTTGCCATCCTAACAAAACTGTTATATAAACTCACAAAAGGACATTTAGCTGACCCCATATATCCTAAATCTTTCCCCACTGCTCTTTCCATTCCTTGAAGACAGCTTTAGAGACTGCCCTCACCCGAGCTCTCCCTGACTCATCCCAACCCTTGTCATTACACACAGCCAAAGCGCAGGTCTGTCAGTCAAAATTTTTACACAATGACCAGGATCCCGGGATTGCATCCTGTAGCTTTTTTGTGGAGACAACTTAACCTTATTGTTTTAGCCTGGACATGATGCCTCCATGTAGTGGCTGCTGCCCCCCTATTACTTTAGAGGTTCTCAAAATCACAAAGTGCGCTCAACTCACTTTCTACAGCTCTCATAATTTCCAAAATCTATTTTCTTCCTCACACCTGATGCATATACTTTCTGCTCCCCAGCTCCTTCAGCTATACTCACTCTTTGTTGAGTCTCCCATGATTAACATTGTTCCTGGTCCAGACTTCAATCTGGCCTCCAACATTACTCCGTATACCACTCCTGACCCTCATGACTGCATCTCTCTGATCCACCTGACCTTCACCCCATTTCTCCACATTTCCTTCTTCCCTGTTTCTCACCCTGATCACACTTGGTTTATTGATGGCAGTTCCACAAGACCTAATTGCCACTCACCTGCAAAGGCAGGCTATGCAACAGTATCTTACATATCTGTTATTGAGGCTACTGCTCTGCCCCCCTACACTACCTCTCAGCAAGCCAAACTAGTTGCCTTAACTTGGGCCCACACTCTTGCAAAAAGACTACACGCCAATATTTATACTGACTCTAAATATACCTTCCATATTCTGCACCACCATGTGGTCAGATGGGCTGAAAGAGATTTCCTCACTACACAAGTGTCCTCCATCATTAATGCCTCTTTAAAAAAAGCTCTGCGGGAGGACTCTTTACTTCCAAAGGAAGCTGGAGTCATTCACTGCAAGGGACATCAAAAGGTGTCAGATCCCATTTCTCTAGGCAATGCTTATGCTGATAAGGTGGTTAGACAAGTAGCTAGATCTCCAACTTCCGTCTCTCATGGCCAGATTTTCTCTTTCATATCGGCCACCCCTACCTACTCCCCCACTGAAACTTCCACCTATCAGTCTCTTCCCACACAAGGTAAATGGTTAAATGGTTCTTAGACCAAGGAAAATATCTTCTTCCACCCTCACAGGCCCATTTTATTCTGTCATCATTTCATAACCTCTTCCATGTAGATTACAAGATGCTACACTGCCTCTTAGAACCTCTCATTTCTTTTCCATCATGGAAATTTTTCTTCAAGGAAATCACTTCTCAGTTCCATCTGCTCTTCTACTACTCCCCAGGGAATATTCATGCCTCCTCCCTTTCCCTTTCCTACACATCAAGCATGAGATTTGCCCCTGCCCAGGACTGGCAAATTGACTTTACTCACATGTCAGAAAACTAAAGTATCCCTTAGTCTATCTAGACACTCTCACTGGATGGGTAGAGACCTTTCCCACTGGCTCTGAGAAGGCCACCACGGTCATTTCTTCCCTTCTGTCAAACATAATTTCTCAGTTTGGCCTTCCCACTTCTATACAATCCAATAACAGACCAGCCTTTAATAGTCAAATCACCTAAGCAGTTTTTCTGGCTCTTGGTATTCAGTGAAACCTTTATATCCTTTACTGTCCTTAATCTTCAGGAATGGTAGAGTACACTTTTAAAAACACACCTCACCAAGCTCAGTCACCAACTTACAAAGGACTAGACAATACTTTTACCACTTTCCTTTCTCAGATTTCAGGCCTGTCTTGGGAATGCTAGAGGTTACAGCCATTTGAGCTCCTGTGTGGATACTCCTTTTTATTAAGCCCCAGTCTCATTCCAGACATGAGAATAACTTGAAATGTACCCCACAAACTCACCAACCTACCACTTAATTATGCTGAACCTCCTTAAACTCTCTCTAATTAGATGTCCTAGGTCCTCTCAGTTCTTTGTCCTTTAATACCTGCTTTTTTTCCTTTTCTACATTGTGTCTTCCATTTAGTTTTACAATTCATACAAAACCTCATCCAGGACATCACCAATCATTCTATATGACAAATGTTTCTTCTAATGACCCCACAATATCACCCCTTACCACAAAATCTTCCTTCAGTTTAATCTCTCCCACTCTACATTCTCACACCGCCCCAATCCCACTTGAGGCAGCCCTGAGAAACATTGCCCATTTTCTCTCCATACCACCCTCCCAAAATTTTTTTCTGCCCCAGCATTTCAACACTATTTTATTTTTCTCCTTAATATAAGAAGGCAGGAATATCAGGTTTCGAAGCACAAGCCAAGCCAAACCATTGCACCCCCTGTGACTTGCCCAGATGACCTGAAATAACTAAAGAATCACAAAATAAGTGAAAATGTTCTGCCCTGCCTTAACTGATGACATTCCACCGCAAAAGAAGTGAAAATGTCTGGTCCTTGACCTTAAGTGATGACATTTCCTTCTGAAAGTTCTTTTCCTGCCTCATTCTGGCTCAAGGAGATCCTCCACTGGGCACCTTTTGACCCCCACTCCTGCCTACCAGAGAACAACCCCCCTTTGACTATAATTTTCCTTTACCTGCCCTAATCGTATAAAACGGCCCCACCCTTACTTATCTCCCTTCGTTGACTCTCTTTTGGGACTCAGACCCACCCAGGTGGTTGAAAAGCTTTATTGCCTACACAAAGTCTGTTTGGTGGTCTCTTCACACGGATGCACATAACAGTTTCATTAAGCTTAGGGTAAACATTAGGAAGAGACAAATGCAAAGGTAACATTTCTCTTTCTGAAAGAGATTATTATATTATTGTGAAGGCTGATAAAATATTTCTGTCCTTTTCAAACATTTCTACCTATTGCATTTTGGCAAAACAAATTATTTTTAGAAATTTGGAATTGGATTTCATAATATTAAGTGTCTCAATCCTCTAAGCTATTTGGAAGCTTCACAGAAGAGAATTTTAATTTCAACGATGTATTTTTCTGAAACCTATATTTTGGATGTCTAGTGAGGCCCTGGGGGATCAAAGAAAAAGTTAAACAGGATTATAAAACATATTTAAATACATGTGATTTTGATGGTGATATTTTATTTTTTCAGAATGTATTTTAGTGAGTAATATTAAAGGAGATCTCAATAAAACATGAATTTTTAATGTTCTGAATCTCTGAATTTGTGCTATCAATTTTAATTAAAATTATAACGTTATGCTCTTGTAAACCACAGAAATTAGCAAATGCCTTTTTCACTTCTGTTTATAGCAACTCTAGATATTTTCTCATGTACAGACCTTTAATCTGCGTCAAGAATAACGGCTTGTAATTAGCTGTAGACCCTTACCAGATGTACTCAAATGTAGGTTGTTCATAACAGAAAAAAAACACGTACCTTAAGAATAGTTAAATGTTTTTAAATATCAAGCAGGACAAATATTAAAATAGACTCAACTAAGAGAAGAATGAAGCAATCTCTTTACCTTTATTTTACAATATTTCTAATTCTTGTTTTGATTATTAATTCAAGTACACTTTTTTTTTTTTTTTTTTTTTTTTTTTAAACTAGCTACAGTTTTTAACACTGTGGATTGCTATACTCCTGTTAGGAAAACATGGATTTTTTTTTTCTTTTTTTTTTACTCTTTGCCTCCTTCCTCTGAAATTTGGCATCTATATGTGATTATTCTTTCTTTCTTTTTTTTTTTTTTTTTTAACTTTAAGTTCTATGGACATGTGCACAATGTGCAGGTTTGTCACATATGTATACATGTGCCATGTTGGTGTGCTACACCCATTAACTCGTCATTTACAGTAGGTATCTCCTAATGCTACCCTGCCTCCCACCCTTCCCACAATAGGACCCAGTGTGTGATGATCCCCTTCCTGTGTCCAAGATATCTCATTGTTCAATTCCCACCTATGAGTGAGAACATGTGGTATTTGGTTTTCTGTTCTTGTGATAGTTTGCTGAGAATGTTGATTTACAGCTGCATCCATGCCCCTACAAAGGACACGAACTCATTCTTTTTTATGGCTGCATAGTATTCCATGGTGTATATGTGCCACATTTTCTTAATCCAGTCTGTCACTGATGAACGTTTGGGCTAATTCCAAATCTTTGCTATTGTGAATAATGCACAATAAACATACCTGTACATCTGTCTTTATAGAACCATGACTTTTAATCCTTTGGGTATATCCCCAGTAATGGGATGGTTGGGTCAAATGGTATTTCTAGTTCTAGATTCTTGAGGAACCGCCATACTGTTTTCCACAATCGTTGAACTACTTTACAGTCCCACCAAGAGTATAAAAGTGTTCCAATTTCTCCACATCCACCTCAGCACCTGTTGTTTCCTGATTTTTTAATGATTGCCATTCTAACTGGTGTGAGATGGTATTTCATTGTGGTTTTGATTTGCATTTCTCTGATGGTGAGTGATGATGAACATTTTTTCATGTGTCTGATGGCTGTATGAATGTCTTCTTTTGAGAAGTGTCTGTTCATATTCTTTGCCCACTTTCGATGGGGTTGTTTCTTTTTTTCTTGTAAATTTGATTGAGTTATTAATAGGTTCTGGATATTAGCCCTTTTTCAGATGGGTAGAATGCAAAAATTTTCTCCCATTCTGTAGGTTGCCTGTTCACTCTGATGGTAGTTTCTTTTGCTGTGCAGACGCTCTTTAATTTAATTTGATCCCAGTTGTCAATTTTGGCTTTGAATTAATTTCCATATAAGGAGTAAGGAAATGATCCAATTTCAGCCTTCTACTTATGGTAGCCAATTTCCCCAGCACCATTTATTATTTAGGGAATCCTTTCACCATTTCTTGTTTTTCTCAGGTTTGTCAAAGATTAGATGGCTATAGATGTGTGGTCTTATTTCTGAGTGTTCTGTTCTGTTCCGTTGGTCTATATCTCTGTTTTGGTAGCAGTACTATGCTGTTTTCATTACTGTAACCTTGCAGTATAGTTTGAGGTCAGGTAGCATGATGCCTCCAGCTTTGTTCTTTTGGCTTAGGATTGTCTTTACAGTATGGTCACGTTTTTTGTTCCATATGAACTTTAAAGCAGATTTTTCCAATTCTGTGAAGAAAGTCATTGGCAGCTTGATGGGGATGGCATTGGGTCTATAAATGACCTTGGGCAATATGGCCATTTTCACAATATTGATTCTTCCTGTCCATGAGTATGGTATGTTCTTCCATTTGTTTGTGTCCTCTTTTATTTTACTGAGCAGTGGTTTGTAGTTCTCCTTGAAGAGGTCCTTTACATCTCTTGCAAGTTGGATTCATAGGTATTTTATTGTCTTTGAAGCTATTGAGAATGGGAGTTCATTCAAGATTTGGCTCTCTGTCTGTTACTGGTGTATAAGAATGCTTGTGACTTTTGCACATTGATTTCGTTTCCTGAGATTTTGCTGAAGTTGCTTATCAGCTTAAGGAGATTTTGGCTGAGACAATGGGATTTTGTAAATAAATAATCATGTCATCCGCAAACAGGGACAATTTGACATTTTCTTTTCCTAACTGAATACTTTTATTTCTTTCTCTTACCTGATTGCCCTATTGATGTAGTAGTTTCAGAAAGAGTGGTACCAACTCCTCCTTGTACCTCTGGTAGATTTCAGATGTGAATCCGTTTGGTCCTGGACTTTTTTCGCTTGTTAGGCTGTTAATTATTGCCTCAATTTAAGAGCTTACTATTGGTTTATTCAGGGATTCAACTTCTTCCTGGTTTAGTCTTGGCACAGTGGAAGTGTCCAGGAAATTATCTATTTCTTCTAGGTTTTCTAGTTTATTTGTGGAGTGGTGTTTATAATATTCTCTGATGGTAGTTTGTATTTTTGTGGGGTCGGTGGTGATATCCCCTTTGCCATTTTTTATTCAGTCTATTTGATTCTTCTCTCTTTTCTTCTTTATTATTCTTTCCAGCAGCCTATTAATTTTGGTGAACTTTTCAAAAAAACAGCTCCTTGATTCATTGATTTTTTGGAGTTTTTTTTTTTGTATGTGTGTGTCTCTGTCTCCTTCCGTTCTGCTCTTGTCTTACTTATGTCTTGTCTTCTGCTAGCTTTTGAATGTGTTTGCTCTTGCTTCTCTAGTTTTTTTAATTGTGATGTTAGGGTGTCAACTTTAGATCTTTCCTGCTTTCACTTGTAGGCATTTAGTGCTATAAGTTTCCCTTTACACACTGCTTTAAAAGTGTCCTAGAGATTTTGTTATGTTGTACCTTTGTTTTCTTTGGCTTCAAAGAACATCTTTATTTCTGCCTTCATTTCATTATGTACCCAGTAATCTTTCAGTGGCAGGTTGTTCAGTTTCCGTGTAGTTGAGCGGTTTTGATTGAGTTTCTTAATCCTGAGTTCTAGTTTGATTGCACTGTGGCCTGAGAGACAGTTTGTTATAATTTCTGTTCTTTTACATTTGCTGAGGAGTGCTTTACTTCCAACTATGTGGTCAGTTTTGGAATAAGTGCAATGTGGTGCTGAGAAGAGTGTGAATTCTGTTTTTGGGGGGTGGAGAGTTCTGTAGATGTCTATTAGGTCCGTGTGGTGCAGAGTTGAGTTCAATTTCTGGATATCCTTGTTAATTTTCTGTCTCGTTGATCTGTCTAATGTTGACAGTGGGGTGTTAAAGTCTGCCATTATTATTGTATGGGAGTCTAAGTCTCTTTGTAAGTCTCTAAGGACTTGCTTTCTGAATCTGGGTGCTCCTGTATTGGGTGCATATATATTTAGGATAGTTAGCTCTTCCTGTTGAATTGATCCCTTTACCATTATGTAATGGCCTTCTTTTGATCTTTGATGGTTTTAAATCTGTTTTATCAGAGACTAGTATTGCAACCCCTGCTTTTTTTTTTTTTTTTTTTTTTTTTTTTTTTTTTTGTTGTTGTTGTTGTTGTTGTTCTCCATTTGCTTGGTAGATCTTCCTGCATCCCTTTATTTTGAGCCTATGTGTGTCTCTGCATGTGAGGCGTGTCTTCTGAATACAGCAAATAGATGGGTATTGACTCTTTATCCAATTTGCCTGTGTGTGTCTTTTAATTGGACCATTTAGTCCATTTACATTTAAGCTTAATATTGTTATGTGTGAACTTGATCCCGTCATTATGATATTAGCTGGTTATTTTGCTTGCTAGTTGATGCAGTTTCTTCCTAACATCAATGGACGTTACATTTTGACATGTTTTTGCAATGGGTGGTACCTGTTGTTCCTTTCCATGTTTCTTGCTTCCTTCAGGATCTCCTGTAGGGGAGGCCTGGTGGTGACAAAATCTCTAAGCATTTGCTTCTCTGTAAAGGATTTTATTTCTCCTTCACTTATGAAACTTAGTTTGGCTGGATACGAAATTCTGGGTTGAAAATTCTTTTCCTTAAGAATGTTGAATATTGGCCCCCACTCTCTTCTGGCTTGGAGAGTTTCTGCTGAGAGATCTGCTGTTAGTCTGATGGGCTTCCCGTTGTGTGTAACCCGACCTTTCTCTCTGGCTGCCCTTCACATCTGTTTGCTTCATTTCAACTTTGGTGAATCTGACAATTATGTGTCTTGGACTTGCTGTTCTCCAAGAGTACCTTTGTGGAATTCTGTGTATTTCCTGAATTTGAATGTTGGCCTGCCTTACTAGGTTTGGGAAGTTCTCCTGGATGATATCCTGCAGAGTGTTTTCCAACATGGTTCCATTTTCCCCATCACTTGCAGGCACACCAATTGGACGTACATTTGGTCTTTTCATATAATCCCATACTTCTTGGAGGCTTTGTTCATTTCTTTTTACTCTTTTTTCTCCACACTTCTCTTCTCGCTTCATTTCATTTATTTGATCTTCAATTGCTGATAGTCTTTCTTCCAGTTGATCGAGTTGGTTACTGAAGCTTGCGCATTTGTCATGTATTTCTGGTGTTACAGTTTTCCTCTCTATCAGTTCTTTTAAGGTCTTCTCTGCATTGATTATTCTAGTTATCCATTCATCCATTCTTTTTTCAAGGCTTTTAATTTCTTTGTGCTGGTTACGTAGTTCCTTCTTTAGCTCTGGGAAGTTTGATTGACTGAAGCATTCTTCTCCCAACTTGTCAAAGTCATACTCCTTCCAGGTTTGTTTCATTGCTGGCGATGAGCTGTGCTCCTTTGAAGGGGGAGATGTTCTCTGATTTTTTGAATTTCCAGCTTTTCTGCACTGCTTTTTCCCCATCTTTGTGGTTTTATCTGCCTTTGGTCTTTGATGATGGTGATGTACTGATGGGGTTTTGTTGTGGGTGTCCTTTCTGTTTGTTAGTTTTCCTTCTAACAGTCAGGACCCTCAGCTGTAGGTCCATTGGAGTTTGCTTGAGGTCCACTCCAGACCCTGTTTGCCTTGGTATCAGCAGCAGAGGCTGCAGAAGATAGAATATTGCTGAACAGTGAGTGTTGCTGTTTGATTCTTGCTCTGGAGGCTTCATCTCAGGGGTGTACTGCACCACATGAAGTGTGAGGTGTTGGTCTGTACTTCAGTTGAAAATGCAGAAATCAGCCATCTTCTGTGTTACTCGCTCTGGGAGCTGGAGGCTGGAACTCTTCTTATACAGCCATCTTGGGTGTACCCCCATTATTCTTTTTTTTTTTTTTTTTTTTTTTTTACGACTGTAGATTATACATGACGTTTGTGGTAGGTTCTGCCATACCCCCATTATTCTTAATTTACAATAATATAATAGCGAAACAAAAATGTGTTTTAATCTGCAAGATAACCCAATAGAAAATGCTGGTTGATTTTCTACAGCGTTCACTGGAAAAGTGTGTCTTCTTTAATGAACTAAATTTGACTTTTAAAACCAATAAAATCCCCTTGAGAAAACTGTCCTTATACTTTCTTTATCCAGTATGAACACATGTTTCCTAACCTGTGGCAAGTAAAAATAATAAATAAACAAATAAAAATAAAAGCCTCTTTCTATCAGGCCCAGGAATCTCATACTCTTGGACCTCAAAATACACAGGAGTTTACCTAAATAATAGGTATCTCAGACAGCAAACCTATGGCTGGGCTCAGCTTTATAATGTCCTATTCAAGATTCCTTGTGGAATAGAGTTTCATAAAAGTCAATGAGGAAAGCACATGTAAAAATGTTTCTCACAGTACTGTACAAAAACAGTCTGGCTAAGTTTAAGACAAGTCTGTTTTGCAAGCTATACTATAGCTTTTGGGGTAGCTGAGCCTGTGTCCATGGAAGCAGAAACTGAGCCGGATATCTGAGACATTAGTGGGTGTATCAGGGTCTTGTTCTCTATTCCAATGTGTTCTGCACTGGGACCTGTCACCTTGAAGTCCACCATGTCCTGCTGATCTACCGTAATAGGGCCCACTTTCTCAAGTACCTGAAAGCCACTCAGTTTTCTTGTTGCAAACAAGAGTCTTGATAGTTGAATTTGCTAGATCTATATTCTTTGTGTGAGAGAGAAGAGAATCTGTCTTTCTCTTGACGTTCTTACTGGCAGCATATAAGACGCTGGTTTTGGATCTGTGGTGTTTGACAGTCACTAGTGTTCTAGGAGAGCTCTTAGAATAGTTCACGTTGGTAGATCTGGAAGTTCTTCTTCTGGCATTGTTTGAAAATATTCTAATTGTTCTGGTACACGCCAGTTTCTTCTGTTTTTCTATCTGTTGTCTATTAAAATCATTTATACATTTTTCACAGCTCATGAGGTGCTGTTCTGGCTCCCAAGTGTCATCTTGTTTGTCACAACCTTTCCATGAAACAAATAGATTATGTTCTCATTTTTGTCTTGTATTTTGTCAACAATAGTTTCAACCTCAAACTTCTGGCAAGATATGAGGAAAGACTCAAGATTGGAGCAGTTGCTGTGCCATCTTTGTTTCAGTTGCGTCTCCACATAGCTTCCAGTGATTCACCAGGTTCTGCATATGGATGAGCCACTTCTACTCCATCACCACTGGTTTATGAAAATTATGTGAAATAGCAGCTATGCTATGTTACTTAGGCTCTCCACCCTTAGTCTCTGGTGGAACAGCTTGGGTTTTGTTTCATGGTGCATGAGAGCTAGCTCAGTAGCCTCCCATAAGAATAGCTAAGTCCACAGCTCCTACTGTCGAGTGTAGTACAGAAAGCTTTCTTCCTGCCTGATGCTCTTTTGTGTTTCTTTGTTTAATTGTGGTTGCGATGATGATTATACTGAACATTATAGTGTTATACCATTTTTAATGTTACACTAGTTTACATTGAGTAACATAAGAATCCTTATTCCTGTTTAATTTAACTCCATTATTTCACTTACCATGTTCTCAAAATTGTGCATTGTATGTCAAAAACATAAATTAGTGGGTTTTTTAATTAAATATATTATTGTCTTAACTTATGTTGAGAACAAATTATGGAGGTGCACATTGTTAATTTTTTTTTTTTTTTTTTTTTTTTTTTTTTGAACATATTTTTGGTTTTATTTGTTTGTTCTATTTTCAGGTTAAGAAAAACATGATATGTGTGTGGAATCTGCTTTCAAATCAATTGTGTTTTCCTTCTTTGCTTTTATTTTTTTCTTTCTTATATGTACTATTTTCTCAAGTGTTTTCTTTATATACCTCATTCTATTTCGGCAGTATCTATTCTAGTTCTTACAGCTTCTAATTAGTTTTAATTCCTCCAATTACTTTATTTTTTTTTTTTTTTTTTTTTTTTTTTTTTTTTTTTTTTTTTTTTTTTATTATACTTTAAGTTCTAGGGTACATGTGCATAACGTGCAGGTTTGTTACATATGTATACTTATGCCATGTAGGTGTGCTGCACCCATCAACTCGTCAGCACCCATCAATTCATCATTTATATCATGTATAACTCCCCAATGCAATCCCTCCCTCCTCCCCCCTCCCCCCTCCCCATGATAGACCCCAGTGTGTGATGTTCCCCTTCCCGAGTCCAAGTGATCTCATTGTTCAGTTCCCACCTATGAGTGAGAACATGCGGTGTTTGGTTTTCTGTTCTTGTGATAGTTTGCTAAGAATGATGGTTTCCAGCTGCATCCATGTCCCTACAAAGGACGCAAACTCATCCTTTTTTATGGCTGCATAGTATTCCATGGTGTATATGTGCCACATTTTCTTAATCCAGTCTGTCACAGATGGACATTTGGGTTGATTCCAAGTCTTTGCTATTGTGAATAGTGCCGCAATAAACATACGTGTACATGTGTCTTTGTAGTAGACTAATTTATAATCCTTTGGGTATATACCCAGTAGTGGGATGGCTGGGTCATATGGTACATCTAGTTCTAGATCCTTGAGGAATTGCCATACTGTTTTCCATAATGGTTGAACTAGTTTACAATCCCACCAACAGTGTAAAAGTGTTCCTATTTCTCCACATCCTCTCCAACACCTGTTGTTTCCTGACTTCTTAATGATTGCCATTCTAACTGGTGTGAGATGGTATCTCATTGTGGTTTTGATTTGCATTTCTCTGATGGCCAGTGATGATGAGCATTTTTTCATGTGTCTGTTGGCTGTATGAATATCTTCTTTTGAGAAATGTCTGTTCATATCCTTTCCCCACTTTTTGATGGGGTTGTTTGTTTTTTTCTCGTATATTTGTTTGAGTTCTTTGTAGATTCTGGATATTAGCCCTTTGTCAGATGAGTAGGTTGCAAAAATTTTCTCCCATTCTGTAGGTTGCCTGTTCACTCTGATGGTAGTTTCTTTTGCTGTGCAAAAGCTCTTTAGTTTAATGAGATCCCATTTGTCAATTTTGGCTTTTGCTGCCGTTGCTTTTGGTGTTTTAGACATGAAGTCCTTGCCCATGCCTATGTCCTGAATGGTACTACCTAGATTTTCTTCTAGGGTTTTTATGGTATTAGGTCTAACATTTAAGTCTCTAATCCATCTTGAATTAATCTTCGTATAAGGGGTAAGGAAAGGATCCAGTTTCAGCTTTCTACTTATGGCTAGCCAATTTTCCCAGCACCATTTATTAAATAGGGAATCCTTTCCCCATTTCTTGTTTCTCTCAGGTTTGTCAAAGATCAGATGGCTGTAGATGTGCGGTATTATTTCTGAGGACTCTGTTCTGTTCCATTGGTCTATATCTCTGTTTTGGTACCAGTACCATGCTGTTTTGGTTACTGTAGCCTTGTAGTATAGTTTGAAGTCAGGTAGCGTGACGCCTCCAGCTTTGTCCTTTTGACTTAGGATTGTCTTGGCAATGCGGGCTCTTTTTTGGTTCCATATGAACTTTAAAGCAGTGTTTTCCAATTCTGTGAAGAAAGTCATTGGTAGCTTGATGGGGATGGCATTGAATCTATAAATAACCTTGGGGAGTATGGCCATTTTCACGATATTGATTCTTCCTATCCATGAGCATGGTATGTTCTTCCATTTGTTTGTGTCCTCTTTGATTTCACTGAGCAGTGGTTTGTAGTTCTCCTTGAAGAGGTCCTTTACATCCCTTGTAAGCTGGATTCCTAGGTATTTTATTCTCTTTGAAGCAATTGTGAATGGAAGTTCATTCCTGATTTGGCTCTCTGCTTGTCTGTTGCTGGTGTATAAGAATGCTTGTGATTTTTGCACATTAATTTTGTATCCTGAGACTTTGCTGAAGTTGCTTATCAGCTTAAGGAGATTTTGGGCTGAGACGATGGGGTTTTCTAAATATACAATCATGTCATCTGCAAACAGGGACAATTTGACTTCTTCTTTTCCTAACTGGATACCCTTGATTTCTTTCTCTTGCCTGATTGCCCTAGCCAGAACTTCCAACACTATGTTGAATAGGAGTGGTGAGAGAGGGCATCCCTGTCTTGTGCCAGTTTTCAAAGGGAATTTCTCCAGTTTTTTGCCCATTCAGTATGATATTAGCTGTGGGTTTGTCATAAATAGCTCTTATTATTTTGAGGTACGTTCCATCAATACCGAATTTATTGAGCGTTTTTAGCATGAAGGGCTGTTGAATTTTGTCAAAAGCCTTTTCTGCATCTATTGAGACAATCATGTGGTTCTTGTCTTTGGTTCTGTTTATATGCTGGATTACGTTTATTGATTTGCGAATGTTGAACCAGCCTTGCATCCCAGGGATGAAGCCCACTTGATCATGGTGGATAAGCTTTTTGATGTGCTGCTGAATCCGGTTTGCCAGTATTTTATTGAGGATTTTTGCATCAATGTTCATCAGGGATATTGGTCTAAAATTCTCTTTTTTTGTTGTGTCTCTGCCAGGCTTTGGTATCAGGATGATGTTGGCCTCATAAAATGAGTTAGGGAGGATTCCCTCTTTTTCTATTGATTGGAATAGTTTCAGAAGGAATGGTACCAGCTCCTCCTTGTACCTCTGGTAGAATTCAGCTGTGAATCCATCTGGTCCTGGACTTTTTTTGGTGGGTAGGCTATTAATTGTTGCCTCAATTTCAGAGCCTGCTATTGGTCTATTCAGGGATTCAACTTCTTCCTGGTTTAGCCTTGGGAGAGTGTAAGTGTCCAGGAAATTATCCATTTCTTCTAGATTTTCTAGTTGATTTGCGTAGAGGC
Organism: Rhinopithecus roxellana; assembly: GCF_007565055.1. Classification (NCBI taxonomy): domain Eukaryota; kingdom Metazoa; phylum Chordata; class Mammalia; order Primates; family Cercopithecidae; genus Rhinopithecus; species Rhinopithecus roxellana. The sequence continues at coordinate 1,975,314 of NC_044570.1, forward strand.
GTTTATAGTATTCTCTGATGGTAGTTTGTATTTCTGTGGGGTCAGTGGTGATATCCCCTTTATCATTTTTTATTGCATCTATTTGATTCCTGTCTCTTTTTTCTTTATTAGCCTTGCTAGCGGTCTGTCAATTTTGTTGATCTTTTCAAAAAACCAACTCCTGGATTCATTGATTTTTTGGAGGGTTTTTTGTGTCTCTATCTCCTTCAGTTCTGCTCTGATCTTAGTTATTTCTTGCCTTCTGCTAGCTTTTGAATGTGATTGCTCTTGCCTCTCTAGTTCTTTTAATTGTGATGTTAGAGTGTCAATTTTAGATCTTTCCTGCTTTCTCTTGTGGGCATTTAGTGCTATAAATTTCCCTCTACACACTGCTTTAAATGTGTCCCAGAGATTCTGGTATGTTGTATCTTTGTTCTCATTGGTTTCAAAGAACATCTTTATTCCGCTTTCATTTCGTTATGTACCCAGTAGTCATTCAGGAGCAGGTTGTTCAGTTTCCATGTAGTTGAGCGGTTTTGATTGAGTTTCTTAGTCCTGAGTTCTAGTTTGATTGCACTGTGGTCTGAGAGACAGTTTGTTATAATTTCTGTTCTTTTACATTTGCTGAGGAGTACTTTACTTCCAATTATGTGGTCAATTTTGGAATAAGTGCGATGTGGTGCTGAGAAGAATGTATATTCTGTTGATTTGGGGTGGAGAGTTCTATAGATGTCTATTAGGTCCGCTTGGTGCAGAGATGAGTTCAATTCCTGGATATCCTTGTTAACTTTCTGTCTCGTTGATCTGTCTAATGTTGACAGCGGAGTGTTGAAGTCCCCCATTATTATTGTATGGGAGTCTAAGTCTCTTTGTAAGTCTCTAAGGACTTGCTTTATGAATCTGGGTGCTCCTGTATTGGGTGGCATATATATTTAGGAGAGTTAGCTCTTCCTGTTGAATTGATCCCTTTACCATTATGTAATGGCCTTCTTTGTCTCTTTTGATCTTTGATGGTTTAAAGTCTGTTTTATCAGAGACTAGGATTGCAACCCCTGCTTTTTTTTGTTCTCCATTTGCTTGGTAGATCTTCCTCCATCCCTTTATTTTGAGCCTATGTATGTCTCTGCATGTGAGATGGGTCTCCTGAATACAGCAGACTGATGGGTCTTGACTCTTTATCCAGTTTGCCAGTCTGTGTCTTTTAATTGGAGCATTTAGTCCATTAACATTTAAGGTTAATATTGTTATGTGTGAACTTGATCTTGCCATTATGATATTAACTGGTTATTTGCTCGTTAGTTGATGCAGTTTCTTCCTAGCCTCGATGGTCTTTACATTTTGCCAAGTTTTTGCGATGGCTGGTACCGGTTGTTCCTTTCCATGTTTAGGGCTTCCTTCAGGGTCTCTTGTAAGGCAGGCCTGGTGGTGACAAAATCTCTAAGCATTTGCTTATCTGTAAAGGATTTTATTTCTCCTTCACTTATGAAACTTAGTTTGGCTGGATATGAAATTCTGGGTTTAAAATTCTTTTCTTTAAGAACGTTGAATATTGGCCCCCACTCTCTTCTGGCTTGTAGAGTTTCTGCCGAGAGATCTGCTGTTAGTCTGATGGGCTTCCCTTTGTGGGTGACCCGACCTTTTTTATCATTTATATTTTTCATGCATTTGTCTTTACCTTAATCTTTGCTTATCCATAATGCTTTTGAGTGTGTGTTCATTCTACCCTGAAGTACTCCATTAAACATTTATTAAAGGGTAGTCTACTGGTGATAGGTGTTCATTTTTACATGGGAATGTCACAATTTGTCCTTCACATTTGATGAACAATTTGTTTGATCGTAATATTTAGGTTTGACAGCTTTTTTCCTGACTTCACTTGGAATATATTTGTCTACAGCTTTCTACTATCTTAGTTTTTGGACAAGAAATCCACTGGTTATTCAGTGGTTATTCAGATAAGAAATCTACTGGTTATTTTGAAGGTCCCTTTTGCATGACTAGCTGATTATCTTGTTTCCTTTGAAAATCCTCAAAATTCTCTTTGTGTATGTTTTAGACAGTTTAATTATCAGGTAAGTTTGAGTTTGTTTCTTTGAGTTTCTGTTATTTGGCATTTGTTGAATATATTCGGTGTTTATTTGCTGACATAAATTGTTGTGCTTTTTATTATTATTTTGTTAAATAGTCTCCTTGATTATATGTCTCTCCGTTTGAAAGCCCCAAATGCATGAGTATGGCTGCTTCATGGTGTCTCTCAGATTTCTAGGCTGTGTAAAGCTACCTTGAACCTTTCCAGCCTTTGTTGATGACCACTATGTGTTTGACTGCCCCCAAGGGTACGTATCACAAATTGTCGGTTGGTCTCACAAGGCTGATGCATCCCAGATTTCAATTCCTTGACTTCACTCATTGCAGTCTCATTAGTGCACCACAATGTAGCAATCTCTAATTGTGAGGCGCACAGAGCTCTTTGTCTCATGGCAAAGAAAATTAAGGAGATGGATGCAAATCGTTTGAAGCAAAACTTTTATAAATGGAAGTATAAATGTCTTCACTGTGGAGGTGGAATACGAGTGGTTTACCTACTCTGAGACTGAGACTTACAGTTTCTAAAGACAGAGAAGTAAAGAAATGTACTTAGTGGTCATGGAGTAAGCATTTCTTAGGTTGGTCCTGAACCTTGGACTTAGATTAATCTGGAAATGGAGTGACGATTTATAGAAGCTACTAAGCTCAGCATTGCAACTTGGCCCTGGACCAAGAAGGAGTTGACATGACAGCTTGACCTGAGACCTTGGCCTAGGACCAATCACAGGCTGAAGTATTGTCTCATGTCCACAATAATTAAGGAGGTTGGATGATGCAATTTCAAGTAGGAAGAAAATGTTAATAAGCAAAGAAGAAAACTCTGCATAGTAAAGAGGGGATTTGCGAGGGTTTCCAACTATAAAGCTGGGTCATTGCTTTTTATGAACTGGAAAGAATGAAATGTTCCGAGGCGTCTGTGAGCTGCCTTGAAGAAAACATTACTTCAGCTAGATTCAGAATCTGTCCTGGGAAAAATGAGAGGCTAAGCAGAAGCTGAATGGATAATTCATAAATCCTTTTCTTGCATTCAAAGCGTGTCCAAAATAGAAAAGAAAATTATTTCATCAGAGCCCACTGAGGCCTACTGGGTATCATGCCCACAATGGGAGGAGTGTGTATTTTCTTGAAGTCTGCTGATTATGTGAATGACAGAGGCACTTATTCTCTTGGCCTTGTTCTCTTATCTCTGTAGGTATGATTATGTTTTAGGAAAATATTGCAAAAGCATTTTCATGTTCTACCTTGTTTTCTTATTAGTGTAGCTGTGGTTACATTTATAGGATATCCTCCTATTCAAGTTTTTTTTTTTTTTTTCTTTTTTTTTAATCAGTGTCTGCAGCCAGAGTTTTCAGGCTGTTCCTGTGTATAAAAATGTTAATCAAGAACCACTTCTAGATTCCTCATTGTTTTTTCTCTCGCATTTTCATGAGGGTAATTTTGTGTATTTTGCAGATGAAATAAAGATTGTGTTAAGGGCTTTTCTGTAGAGTGTTCCACTTTGAATATGGAATCAAGCTTCACTTTGGAGTACATTTGAAATTTTTATATTAGTCATGTTCAATCTGTACTTTCTTCTTTTAAAATAAAGGTTTCTAATACAGGAATATATTGTTTTAATTCTTAGAATTGAACATTTGAACGCTCTAGTACAAGGGGTCTCTTTTTGGTAGCTGTAAGGTTGTAAAAGATGTTTGACATGTCTGCTTTCTGCCATAGAATTCCAAAAATCTTTGCAATCTCCAAATGCTGTCTTTTAATATGATAATGATGATTCAGAGCTACATGCTGGGTTTTGTCAGCGAAAACGCAAAGGCATTATTAGAGGATAGGGACTCTAGGGTTCACTCTGCATCATTCCAAAATGACACAGGTGCTGCAAGTAATGGCAGCAGCAGCCCATTTAGAAAGGCTGCTTCAAAGATACCAGGTGCAATGAGGGAGGTGAAGCCAGGGCTGTGCACTCTGTGAAACTGCTGGAAACTGAGAAAAGGCAGAAACCACACTCACACCCAAGTTTAGTGAACAGGAGCCGCACTTACTCACGAGCAGTGGCGGCTGCCCCATCACAGATGCAGACTCAGGCATTTCTCAACTTTCTGAGACCTGGGAAGCCATTTTTCCGATAATGACCCCGAAGTGACTGTTCCCATTGCCTGGCCTCTCCCAGCTCCCATGCCCACTATGACATTGTACAAATGTGCCATCATCCACAGAGATTCTGTTCTTATATATAGTAGAAGGCAGAGTCCTTCATTTGCATCATAATCTATGGGGTGAAACTTGCAAGGAAACCTTAGAGACCAGTGGATAACGTGCAGGTTTGTTACATATTTATATTTGTGCCATGTTGGTGTGCTGCACCCACCAACTCGTCAGCACCCATCAAGTCATCATTTATATCATGTATAACTCCCCAATGCAATCCCTCCCCCCTTCCCCCACCATGATAGGCCCCAGTGTGTGATGTTCCCCTTCCCGAGTCCAAGTAATCTCATTGTTCTGGTCTTTAAGGTTTCTTCTAGGGTTTTTATGGTATTAGGTGTAACATTTAAGTCTGTAATCCATCTTGAATTAATCTTCGCATAAGGGGTAATGAAACGATCCAGTTTCAGCTTTCTACTTATGGCTAGCCAATTTTCCCAGCACCATTATTGGATAGGGAATCCTTTCCCCATTTCTTGTTTCTCTCAGGTTTGCCAAGATCAGATGGCTGTAGATCTGTGGTATTATTTCTGAGGACTGTGTTCTGTTCCATTGGTCTATATCTCTGTTTTGGTACCAGTACCATGCTGTTTTGGTTACTGTAGCCTTGTAGTATATTTTGAAGTCAGGTAACGTGATGCCTCCAGCTTTGTCCTTTTGACTTAGGATTGTCTTGGCAATGCGGGCTCTTTTTTGGTTCCATATGAACTTTAAAGCAGTTTTTTCCAATTCTGTGAAGAAACTCATTGGTAGCTTGATGGGGATGGCATTGAATCTATAAATAACCTTGGGCATTATGGCCATTTTCACGATATTGATTCTTCCTATCCATGAGCATGGTATGTTCTTCCATTTGTTTGTGTCCTCTTTGATTTCACTGAGCAGTGGTTTGTAGTTCTCCTTGAAGAGGTCCTTTCCATCCCTTGTAAGTTGGATTCCTAGGTGTTTTAGTCTCTGTGAAGCAATTGTGAATGGAAGTTCATTCCTGATTTGGCTCTCTGCTTGTCTGTTACTGGTGTATAAGAATGCTTGTGATTTTTGCACATTAATTTTGTATCCTGAGACATTGCTGAAGTTGCTTATCAGCTTAAGGAGATTTTGGGCTGAGACGATGGGGTTTTCTAAATATACAATCATGTCATCTGCAAACAGGGACAATTTGACTCTTCTTTTCCTAACTGGATACCCTTGATTTCTTTCTCTTGCCTGATTGCCCTAGCCAGAACTTCCAACACTATGTTGAATAGGAGTGGTGAGAGAGGGCATCCCTGTCTTGTGCCAGTTTTCAAAGGGAATTTTTCCAATTTTTCCCATTCAGTATGATATTAGCTGTGGGTTTGTCATAAATAGCTCTTATTATTTTGAGGTACGTTCCATCAATACCGAATTTATTGAGCGTTTTTAGCATGAAGGGCTATTGAACTTTGTCAAAAGCCTTTTCTGCATCTATTAAGATAATCATGTGGTACTTGTTTTGGTTCTGTTTATATGCTGGATTATGTTTATTGATTTGCAAATGTTGAACCAGCCTTGAATTCCAGGGATGAAGCCCACTTGATCATGGTGGTTAAGGTTTTTGATGTGCTGCTGAATCCGGTTTGCCAGTATTTTATTGAGGATTTTTGCATCGATGTTCATCAGGGATATTGGTCTAAAATTCTCTTTTATGGTTCTGTCTCTGCCAGGCTTTGGTATTAGGATGAGTTGGCCTCATAAAATGAGTTAGGGAGGATTCCCTCTTTTTCTATTGATTGGAATACTTTCAGAAGGAATGGTACCAGCTCCTCCTTGTACCTCTGGTAGAATTCAGCTGTGAATCCATCTGGTTCCAGACTTTTTTTGGTGGGTAGGCTATTAATTGTTGCCTCAATTTCAGAGCCTGCTATTGGTCTATTCAGGGATTCAACTTCTTCCTGGTTTAGTCTTGGGAGAGTGTAAGTGTCCAGGATATTATCCATTTCTTCTAGATTTTCTAGTTGATTTGCATAGAGGCGTTTATAGTATTCTCTGATGGTTGTTTGTATTTCTGTGGGGTCGGTGGTGATATCCCCTTTATCATTTTTTATTGCATCTATTTGATTCCTCTCTCTTTTCTTCTTTATTAGCCTTGCTAGCTGTCTGTCAATTTTGTTGATCTTTTCAAAAAACCAACTCCTGGATTCATTGATTTTTTGGAGGGCTTTCTGTGTCTCTGTCTCCTGCAGTTCTGCTCTGATCTTAGTTATTTCTTGCCTTCTGCTAGCTTTTGAATGTGTTTGCTCTTGCTCCTCTAGTTCTTTTAATTGTGATGTTAGAGTGTCCATTTTAGATCTCTCCTGCTTTCTCTTGTTGGTATTCAGTTCTATAAATTTCCCTCTACACACTGCTTTAAATGTGTCCCAGAGATTCTGGTATGTTGTATCTTTGTTCTCATTGGTTTCAAAGAACATCTTTATTTCTGCTTTCATTTCGTTATGTACCCAGTAGTCATTCTGGAGCAGGTTGTTCAGTTTCCATGTAGGTGAGAGGTTTTGATTGAGTTTCTTAGTCCTGAGTTCTAGTTTGATTGCACTGTGGTCTGAGAGACAGTTTGTTATAATTTCTGTTCTTGTACATTTGCTGAGGAGTGCTTTACTTCCAATTATGTGGTCAATTTTGGAATAAGTGTGATGTGGTGCTGAGAACAATGTATATTCTCTTGATTTGGGGTGGAGAGTTCAATAGATGTCTATTAGGTCCGCTTGGTGCAGAGATGAGTTCAATTCCTGGATATCCTTGTTAACTTTCTGTCTCCTTGATCTGTCTAATGTTGACAGCGGAGTGTTGAAGTCTCCCATTATTATTGTATGGGAGTCTAAGTCTCTTTGTAAGTCTCTAAGGACTTGCTTTCTGAATCTGGGTGCTCCTGTATTGGGTGCATATATATTTAGGATAGTTAGCTCTTCCTGTTGAATTGATCCCTTTACCATTATGTAATGGCCTTCTTTGTCTCTTTTGATCTTTGATGGTTTAAAGTCTGTTTTATCAGAGACTAGTATTGCAACCCCTGCTTCTTTTTGTTCTCCATTTGCTTGGTAGATCTTCCTCCATCCCTTTATTTTGAGCCTATGTATGTTTCTGCATGTGAGATGGGTCTCCTGAATACAGTAGACTGATGGGTCTTGAGTCTTTATCCAGTTTGTCAGTCTGTGTCTTTTAATTGGAGCATTTAGTGAATTTACATTTAAGGTTAATATTGTTATGTGTGAACTTGATCGTGCCATTATGATATTAACTGGTTATTTTGCTCGTTAGTTGATGCAGTTTCTTCCTAGCCTTGATGGTCTTGACATTTTGGCATGTTTTTGCAATGGCTGGTACAGGCTCTTCCTTTCCATGTTTAGAGCTTCCTTCAGGGTCTCTTGTAAGGCAGGCCTGCTAGTAACAAAATCTCTAAGCATTTGCTTATCTGTAAAGGATTTTATTTCTCCTTCACTTATGAAACTTAGTTTGGCTGGGTATGAAATTCTGGGTTTAAAATTCTTTTCTTTAAGAACGTTGAATATTGGCCCCCACTCTCTTCTGGCTTGTAGAGTTTCTGCCGAGAGATCTGCTGTTAGTCTGATGGGCTTCCCTATGTGGGTAACCAGTCCTTTCTCTCTGGCTGCCCTTAAGCTTTTTTCCTTCATTTCAACTTTGGTGAATCTGGCAATTATGTGTCTTGGAGTTGCTCTTCTTGAAGGGTATCTTTGTGGCGTTCTCTGTATCTCCTGAATTTGAATGTTGGCCTGACCTACTAGGTTGGGGGAGTTCTGATGGATGATATCCTGAAGAGTGCTTTCCAACTTGGTTCCTTTTTCCCCTTCACTTTCAGGCACCCCAATCAGATGTAGATTTGGTCTTTTTACATAATCCCATACTTCTTGCAGGCTTTGTTCATTTCTTTTTCTTCTTATTTCCTTTGGTTTCTCTTCTCGCTACATTTCATTCATTTGATCTTCAATCGCTGATACTCTTTCTTCCAGTTGATTGAGTCAGTTACTGAAGCTTATGCATTTGTCACGTATTTCTTGTGTCATGGTTTTCATCTCTGTCATTTCGTTTATGACCTTCTCTGCATTAATTAGTCTAGCTGTCAATTCTTCCACTCTTTTTTCAGGATTTTTAGTTTCTTTGTGCTGGGTACGTAATTCCCCCTTAGCTCTGAGAAGTTTGATGGACTGAAGCCTTCTTCTCTCATCTCATCAAAGTCATTCTCTGACCACCTTTGATCCGTTGCTGGCGATGGGCTGCGCTCCTTTGCAGGGGGAGATGCGCTCTTATTTTTTGAATTTCCAGCTTTTCTGCCCTGCTTTTTCCCCCATCTTTGTGTTTTTATCTGTCACTGGTCTTTGATGATGGTGACGTACTGATGGGGTTTTGGTATAGGTGTCCTTCCTGTTTGATAGTTTTCCTTCTGACAGTCAGGACCCTCAGCTATAGGTCTGTTGGAGATTTCTTTAGGTCCACTCCGACGCTGTTTGCCTGGGTATCAGCAGCAGAAGTTGCAGAACATAGAATATTGCTGAACAGCGAGTGTACCTGTCTGATTCTTCCTTTGGAAGCTTCGTCTCAGGGGTGTACTCCACCCTGTGAGGTGTGGGGTGTCAGACTGCCCCTAGTGGGGGATGTCTCCCAGCTAGGCTACTCAGGGGTCAGGGACCCACCTGAGCAGACAGTCTGTCCATTCTCAGATCTCACCCTCCACGTTGGGAGATCCACGGCTCTCCCCAAAGCTGTCAGAGTCGTTCGCATCTGCACAGGCCCCCGCTGCTTCCCGTGTTGGTCTTCAGTTGTGTGCTGTCCCCAGCGGTGAGTCTCAGTTGAAAATGCAGAAATCATCTGTCTTCTGTGTCGCTTGCACTGGGAGTTGGAGACTGGAGTTGTTCCTTTTCGGCCGTCTTGCTCCGCCCTACTTTTTGTTTTGAGAGGGAGTCTTGCTCTGTTTCCCAGACTAGAGTGCAGTGGCACAATTTTGGCTCACTGCAAGCTCCGCCTCCTGAGTTCACGCCATTCTCCTGTCTCAGCCTCCTGAGTCGCTGGGATGACGGGGCATCTGCCACCACTGCCCGGCTAATTTTTTGTATCTTGCTTCACCGTGTTAGTCAGGATGGTCTTGATCTACTGACCTCGTGATCCACCCTCCTTGACCTCCCGAAGTGCTGAGCCACCGCACCCGACCTTTTTCTTCTTTTTTTCTTTTCCTTTCATTTTCTTTTTTTAAACAGAGTGTTGCTCTATCACTGAACAGGAGTCCAGGGGCACAGTTGAGCAATCTGCCTCACTGCAACCTCCACCTCCAGGATTCATGTGATTCTCCTGCCTCAGGGTCTCGAGTAGCTGAGATTACATGTGCCTGTCACCACACCCAGCTAACTTTATGTATTTTTAGTAGAAACGGGTTTTCGCTGTATTAGCCTGGATTGTCTGGCTCTCCTGAATGCGTGATCTGTACGCCCCTATCTTTCAAATTGCTGGCATTACAGTCATGAGCCACTGTGCTTGACCTCTGTCTTCCCACTTTTATCCTGTCTTTTGTCAACAATAATTTCAACCTCAAACTCCTGGGAAGCCATGAAAAAACACATAGGATTGGAGCAGTTGCTGCCTCAACTTGTTTCAGTTGTTTCCACATAGTCATTTGTTTCGGCCTCCAGTGCTTCACTACATTCTTCGTGGGGATGAGTCTATTCTACTTTGTCACCAGTGGTGTAGTGAAAATTGTGTGAAATAGCAGCTATGCTGTGTGGCCTTAGGCTTTCCACGCTTACTCCCTGGGGAGACAGCTTGGGCTTTGTCTCATGGTACATTATAGCTGGCTCAGTAACCTGAGGCGAGAGCAGCTAAATCCACAGCTCCTACTCTCTGGTGTAGTACAGAAAGCTTTTACCTGCCCGTTACTCTTTTTTCCTTTTCTTTTGGTTTCTTTAATTGTGATTGCTAGTATGATTGCATTGAATATTCTAAAGTCATTCTACTTTTAGAGATATGGTAGCTTACCTTCAATAACATACAAATCCCTTACACCTGTATAGCTTCACCCTCATTATTTCACTTACTGAGTTCTCAAAATCTTACCTTTATGAATTGTACGTCAAAAACACAAGTTAGTGATAGTATTTTTATTACGTATACTAGTGTTTTAAATTACAGGGGAAATAAATTGTGGAGGTGTACATTGTTAATTTTTCACATTCTCTAATTGCTCATTTATTTATCTTAATATATATTCATTCATACTGCTCTTTACTGTCTGTTCATTTTACCATGAAGTACCCCATACGGCATTTTTCAAAAGGTAGTCTACTGGAAAAATGTCCCAGCTTTTATCTGGAAATGTTATAGTTTTTCCTTCACTCATGACGGACAGCTTTTTGAACATAAGATTTCTGTTCAAATGTTTTTTTATTACAGCATTTGGAATATGTTACTCTATTGCTTTCTGTCCTCTGAGTGTTCAGATATCCGCTGATTATTTTTGAGGGTTCTTTGAACACGAGTAGCCACTTCTCTTGCTGCTTTCATGATTTTCTCTTTTCCTTAAAGAGTTTAATTATCATATAATTTGCATTTGTTTCTTTGATTTTCTCCTACTTGGAGTTTATTGAGCTTGATATTATTTAACACTACTGGTTCTAAATAGTCTTCCTGATTCTTTGTCCCATCCTTTCAACTTTCAGTATGTGTAATAGGGCTGCTTCGTAGTGTCCCACAGCATTTTAGGCTGCGTTCTCATTACTTTATTTTTTTCTATCATTTTCTAAATTAATAGTGTCAACTACTTTTTCTTCAGTTTGCTAATATTTTATTCTTCCCCCATATCATGCCTGCTTTTAAATATTTGTAATAAACAAATACATATATTATATATAGAGAGACATTTTCAGGTTTTAAAATAATTTTACTCTTTGTATTAACAATGTTTGTTCATATATTTTGTGCTTCTTTTGTTTATTCTATTAGCTTATTATGAAGCTTGATTTTAAATATTATGTTTTAGTAAGACTGCCATTTGGACTGTCTAAAAAATGTTTCAGAATATACTTTTTTTCAGTTCTTAAAATGAACCATACTTCTCTATTTCGATCTCTGATTTATGATTATGCTGGTGCTGTAAAAGGGCATTTAAATTTAAAATGCTGTAATTTGAAAACAAGGTTTTCTTATTCTATGGAATGATAAAGTTTTGTTTATTCATTATATAGTTCTTTCTGTGCTGTAAATCAATCTTACTGGAATTCTTCTTGGGTCTTTTTTGAGCTGCATTGTTTTGTGGTGCATATCGGTAAAACCACAGTTTGTTCCACACACACACATTACACACACATATTATATACATATTATATATATATATATATATATATATACACACACACACACATATATATATAATGTGTGTTTGTGTTATATTCGTGTGTTTATGTATTTAGTTTGCAATGTTTTTGTCCACAAATGTCTAACCTCTTAAGAGAAAAAAGAACAATAAGGAAAACATGTTCTGGCTTTTTAAATGTTCTGACAGTTGTGCAGAAGGACAAAGAGCCTGCATAATGTTTGGACAATTAAAGAATGACGATTCACCTCTGTCGGGACCTCCATAAAGCAGAAGCAGCCATCAGTGCACAATTCCTCCTGAGATTTGGAAGACATGGTCCTTTTAGTTCATCATGGCTCTTGTAAACTGTTTCAGAATTATTTGCAAGGCAGCATCCCACAGTTGCGGTTAATAATGCATAAGTAGCTGCTATTGATCTGTGCTATAGAATTGACAAATTTTAGTTTTGGTTTATTACACAAACTTTTTTGGAAGCTGTAAAACTTCAGTTAGACTCCAGTTATCTATAATATTTGCCTCATAGTAATCCTGCCACTGCACCTATTGTATAATTGAAGAGACAGGTATACAGTGCTCTGTAGTACATTGCAGCATTTTCCCTGAGTCTACAATCATTTTGCTTTGGTCTATTTGTCTTTGCACCTAAAAGATGACTTGCATAGAAGTCACAAAAGTGAATCCCTCGTTGAAGAGTACACTTATACCTGTGTGTGACTTTTTAAGAAAGAGCTTGTGTCCAAAATTGCTGGGTTCTTGGTTTCAATGACTTCAAGAATGAAGCTGGAAACCCTCACGGTGAGTGTTACAGTTCTTAAATATGGTGTGACCAGAGTTTGTTCCTTTAGACGTTCAGATGGGTCTGGAGCTTCTTCCTTCTGGTGGGTTTATAGTCTCGCTGTCAGGAGTGAAGCTGCAGACATTCATGGTGAGTGTTACAGCTCTTAAAGAAAGAGCGTCTGGAGTTGTTATTTCTTTCCAGTGGGTTCGCCGTCTCATTGGCTTCAGAAGTGAAGCTGCAAACCTTTGCAGTTGAGTGTTACTGTTCATAAAGGCAGCGTGGTCCCAAAGAGCGAGCAGCAGCAAGACTTACTGCAAAGAAGGAAAGAACAATGCTTCCACAGGGTGGAAGATGACCTCAGAGGGTTGCTGCTGGCTGACTGGGGCAGCTTGCTTTTATTCCCTTATCTAACCCCAACCCACATCCTGCTGATTGGTCTATTTTACAGAGAGCTGATTGGTCCATTTTGATTGAGTACTGATTGGTGTATTTACAATCCTTCAGCTAGACAGAGTCACAGAATGCTAGTTAGCTAGACCCAGAGTTAATGAGAATCAGAGTACTGATTGGTGTATTTACAAACCTTGCGCTAGACACAGAGTGCTGATGGGTGCATTTACAATCCTTGAGCCAGACACAGAGCGCTAGACGGAAAGTTTTTCCAAGTCCCCACTAGGTTAGCTAGATACAGAGTGCTTATTGGTGCACACAGGATCTTCCTGCTAGATATAAAAGTTCTCCAAGTCCCCATACAGTTCAGGAGCCTAGCTAGCTTCACCCAGTGGATCCTGCACTGGGGCTGCAGGCGAAGCTCCTACCAGTCGGGAGCCACGCCTGCACTCCTCAGCACCTGGGCTGTGAATGGGTCCTGGTGCCACTGAGCAGGGGGCGGTGCCCGTTGAGGAGGCTCAGGCTGCGCTGGAGCCCACCACAGGAGGGGAGCTCAGACATGTTGGGCTGCAGGTCCCAAGCCCTGCCCGGCAGGGAGGCAGCCAAGGCCTAGCGAGAATTTGAGTACGGCGTCAGTGGACTGGCACTGCTGGGAGACCCGAGACAACCTGTGCAGCTGCTGGCCTGGGTGCTAAGCCCCTCACTGCCCTGGGCTGGCGGCATCCGCTGGCCACTCCTGATGCAAGGCCAGCCCAGCCCACACCCGCTGGAACTCACACTGGCCCGCAAGGGCAGCCCCGGCTACCCCCCACGCCGATCCTTCCCCATCTCTGGGCAAGCAGAAGGAGGAGGCGCCATCCTCAGCCACGTAGGCCTCCTACGGTGCCCTAGCCGGCTGAAGGGCTCCTCAAGCGCCGCCAGAGTGGACACCGAGGCTGGAGGCCGAGGAGGCGCTGAGAGTGAGGGCACATTGTCACCTCTCAAGCTCACAATTAGATTTGTTATAAGTAAAATATTACATATTCTGGCATTGACTTGTTTGTTTTCCACGTATTCTTCTTACTAGATCTTCAATTTGCTTTTTCTCATTTAAAAAATGTGGTTAATTTCTTATAACCTTTTGTTGTATTTTTTATATCACAATGAGCTATTTGGGACTTCAATTAACATTGAATTTAACATTTCAATTAACATTGAAAACTTAAAATAGTCTACTGTGAACAATCCTAACTTGTGTGAATAATCTAATGTTTGTCAACAATATAAAAATATGCAGATCTTGTAGCGTTCCATCCTTCCCAATTTACATTATTGTTTCTCATTCTATCTGAGCACACAGAGTGTTCACTAACCGTTAAGTTTGCCAGGGTTGTAATAGTAATAACATTTTTCTTTTAGAGAAGCATTCGTCACAATTCCCTTTAGATTTTCTTTATCGTGATATTTTTGATTGAGCATCAATTAACCAGCTACAAATGTCAGGTCTGATAGCATTATTTTCTATTAAAACTTGGATATCTCAACACCTTCTGACTTCGGTGGTTTCTGCTGGGCAGTCACCTGTTACTTTTAATCAAGACCTTCTTGTACATAGCATGTTGTCCTTTCCTTTCTGTTTTTACAACTTTCTTTGTATTGGTTCTTGATTGACTAATATTTTCTGATGTGGCTATCATTGATTGTATTATGGTTAAATATTAATCTGCTTTTTAATATTCATATTTTTGCAGTGGCAAATCTCTCCATTTTTTGCTCTTGTTTGTAGTTTGCCTAATATGCAAAACTAGTGTATTACTTTTTCTCAACAGCTTAAACATTTGTGACCAATTGCTGGCATTTCTATCTGAGAGTGACTTCGGAGTTAGACAAAAGAGAAATAAAAGATTATTTAACCAAATTTTCATATATCCTTTTGAAATACTGGAAAAAGAAATACAGTAATTTAGCATATAAATCCTTCTTTGTTTTTTACAGAAGGAGAACTCAGGTCCTCACTTTGACAATGTAGATTTCAATTTTGAAGGCTTCATCTGTGACTAGGAGAGGATATGGAAATCCACAAAGAATAAAACAAAACCAAAGACAATTTGATCATTTTGTAATTGTCTTTCTTTATTAAGTGTTTACTTGGTTGATATAAACTATTGATTTTCAGAGTCCAGACTGTGTTTCATGGTTTGAATCTTTTTTTTTTGTTCATTTTGGAACTGTTTGAAACTTACAGCCCTGCAGTTTTGCTTTTATTTTTAGCTATGAAACACTGAGTGTTTTCTGATTTCAGAGTTTATTGTTATTTATGAGATTATGTTTTGTCTGTTGTTTAAAATGCTAAAACGGAATGTTATACATCCAATTTGGAATCCCAGATACTAGGTTTTTGTTTCACTGGTTATGTTATAAAGATTTTGGTTGCTTTTTGTTAATTGAAATCATCAATTACATGTAAAATGTATGAGATTATAATCTCTGTTGTAAAGTACATTTTGGTTTTATGTAAAAGAAATATACAATACGTAGCTTACAAAGTGACTTTCAAAGAAATATCTAAGTACAATAATAAGAAAATAATGTACGCACGCAGCAAGATCAAGTAGTTCGATGGTTCGGGGTAGAAGCCTGTTTAAATGATTTTTTTTTTTTTTAAGTCAGCTAACTGTGGCTGCAGGAGACTGTAGAAGGGGGAAAATTGTAGAAGATAATCTCACAGAGCTCATCTAATTGAATAAGGTTTTAATAGTTCTGTAGATTTTACTTTAGATTTCATTGTAAGCCTGGTTCGTGACTGGAAGTGGAATTGGTAAGACTGTTACTAGCCTATACTGCTAAGAGTTTAGAAATGCTTCTAAATATCCTAAGATCTTGAGTCTCAGGCACCTTTGAGAAATTAACAATGTTGAATAATCTCTTGAGAAAATTATTTTTAAAAATACACATTTGGAACTCTTTGATATTATATTTTGAAGATTTTTTAGCACCAACTTTGGTTTCTATAAAGCAGAAAGCTTTGAAAAACCTTATGTAGGTTCAATTGATTCAACTTAGGGTAAGCATCAGTAATGCAAGATCAGTTCAGTTAATCAATGATTAGAAACAAAATGATATATTTTCTGCTTCTCTGCTTTTCATTCCCATTATTTTAAAATATTTTTGTAAAACATTAATGGCAAAAAATAAAACCCTAGTCAGCCTCTGTTTTGGAGGAACCAAGAGAGAAAACTCAATCAGTGGCATTTGGGATAGATCTAATCTTGACTACAGTTGAAAGGAATAAATAATAGACATGACTACACATGCATTGGCACACCATATTATGAATACACATTGTACATTCAGAAAGACTTATGATACGAATGACTCTAGGATATTACAGTAAGTGAGTCAAATTAAAATCAAGTTTTCAAGGCTTAAAGCTGGGGTTAGTGGACTTTTGATTTTGCTGAAGTTGATTTCTAGAACTAATACTCAAGTATCTTCCACTGTTTAAAAAAGTATTTGATAGAAGTTTGCATAGTTGGGGCATCTTTGATCAGAATTCTCTGTGCTCTACCTTATTCCAACATAATAAAAAAATACATTTAAAAATGCATAGTAGATAAGAGAAAAGAAACACCAATGAATGAGGAAATTGATGTAATAGGTAAAATATCTGAAAACGTTAATATGAATCCAAAAGGAGGTGAATTTCTACAAGGTACAATTGTTTTTGTTTGAATCAAAACTTTGTGTCGGAACTTTTGCAAATAGAAACAACGTGGTAACTATCCACATTTACATTGCTTCTTCACTTCCCACTTAGCCCCTGACCTGTGGACTCTTCTTGATGTTAGAACCTTCTCCACAAGGTAGAACTCTTCCTACCCGTATAGGGCTAGCTTTTTTCCAAGGTTAATAAAATGTCATTCAATACTTAAAATGAAAAGACAAGTTTTTGTTTGTTTGTTTGTTTGTTTTTTGCTTAATATACTAAGGGAGAACTCTGCTGTTTAGACACAATTTTGGAACAATACGGAGAGTGTGAAATCAAGGCACTGGCAGATATTAAGTTGTGTACAGAAGCTGGCTTTCTTTGTAGAAACAAAGTTGTTCAAGTCAAGCTTGTAGTGAAAGAGGAAGATTTATTGAAGTCTGTGACTGACCTGATTTTTCAAAGTGCTGGCAGTTTTAATATTACTATTACTATCATTACTTGTAAAAGCTTTTTCATTGAGATAGTTAAGCTTTATAGATTACTTAAATTTAAACCTGATTTTAATGGCTACATTTTACAGTGCTTACAGAATCAGTATTTACTAAATCTTTGCGAAATTTAAATTATCATTTTCTAAGAAGACATAATACACCCTTTGTTTTTTAAAAAATGAAGAGTACTTACTAATTGTAACCATATATTAAGTAACTCCCCTGATATAGGTTCTAGAGACTTGGCAGTAAGTAAATAGAAAAATGAATACTTTGAAAGTGTGTATTTTACCGACATGCATTTGGAACACTGAAACACGAATGCATATGTATGTGTATGTATATGTGTGTGTGTGTATGTGTGTGTATATATGTGTGTGTGTGTATATATATGTACATATATATCAGGAATTTTTGTATGGAATTACTTTACAAAACCACCATAAAAAAAAGCTGACTTATTAAAAGAAGGTTTACAGTTTTATTATTTATTCAAAGAATGCTTTTGGAGAACACTTAAAAACTGTTTAATTTGTCATCCCTTTATATATTTTTATATATACAAATATATGTGTGTGTGTGTCTGTGTATACACATATATAAATATATATATATATGTGTGTGTGTGTGTGTATGTGTGTGTATGTGTATATATATATATATGTAGAGGAGGTTATAAGTACTTATGTATATGATCACAGCATGCTGCCTACAAATTGAAGAACAAGGAGAGCAAGTCGGAGTCCCAAAACTGAAGAACTTGGAGTCCAGTGTCGGACAGGAAGAAGTATCCAGCATAGGAGAGAGATACATGCTTTGGAAGCTAGGCCCATCTTACTTTTTGATGTGTTTCTCTCTGCTTCATATTTGCTAGAAACTTATTAGTTCTACCCAACAGATTAATGTAGATCTTCCCATAGATTCAAATGTTAATCTTTTTTTGGAAAACACTCAAGAATCATATCCGGGATTAATACTCTATCCTCACTCCAATGAAATAGACACTCAATATTAACCATCAGAAGTCTACCCCTTGTCAACTTGAATCAATGTACATCTCCTGCTATAATACATACTCTTCAAATACAGACAAAAATGAGGTCATAATGGTTCCTAACATAATAAAATTATCTTTTTACAATCCCAACCCAAACACTATTTCACAGTTTACAATACACAAATGTTGATAAGAACTCATTAAATCTGATGTAACCTGATAAAGGAAAACAAAAAGATATTTTCTTATACATGTGTATACGTACACAAACTTTTTTTTTTTTCACAGAAAAAGGAGGAAATACTTAAGACAATTAGTGTCCTCATTTCTGCAGCTGGTCACGTGTTTCGAGCAGGTATGAATGACTAACTTCTACTACTCATTCTCTGTCCCCTTTGCCTGCAGTAAGCACTTCAGCAGGTTGTGTTTTTTATTGTTTTGTTGTCTTTGTTGTTGTTATCCTGGAGAGTGACCCAAACCTTACTATCTGAATAGTCTCATCCAACTGTAGTCCTCTCAGCATAGGGCTGTTGTAGTTTCCCCTTGACCTTAATCATATGTCATGGCAATTCTAAGACACATCTTCTGTATTTCATGCTTACTCTTCCTTCCCTCCATTGCAGAACAGTAGGCTGATTTTAACTTGATAGGTCAGGTCAATCACCCCAGTCAACACTGTAACTGCCTTCTTAGAATGTTGATGAAAGCAGAAGCAGACCAAAGCCTCCAGGTGGCAATCTTGAATTCTAGTTTATTGAAATCATTATTGTTTCTTCCAGAGGCAGCATTTTCCCTCAGGGAACTAAGTCCTCTCTAGGCCAGCAGAGTATAATGTGCATTACTAAAAGAAGAGAGAAAGAAAGAAAGAAACGACTATAGAAAGACAAGAAAAGAAAGAAAGAAAGAAAGAAAGAA